>NW_007019869.1:23460-48401 GCF_000164805.1 Carlito syrichta
AAACAGCAAAGGTGAAAGACAGAAGGGCCTTAGCTCTCTGGGCTCGCCCTGCGGCCCAGGGTATTCGGCCCACCTGGACCCTGTCAATCAGGTGGACCTCCAAGGCTGGCTCCCAACATATCCCCCTTTTTTGTTTTTTAATATGAAGCCATGAAATTCTGTGCTTAGTCGAGAGATGTTATTTTTTAATGATTTGAAGAGTATTGGAAGTAAATATAATAGTAGTAAGATTATTTTTTTTACAAATTTTTACATTGATTAATATAGACAATAATGATTTTTGATTGACAAATGAAGAAAAATTGTTAAAGATTGACTGAGTCAATTGGATGAATTCAAATTGTTTTTCAGTCGTATTAATGTTTTGTATTTTTTGATGAAGTTTGAAGAGATCCAAATATATGTTGGAATGGTTTTAAATTTTGGAGATATGAGTTTAAATTTTATCCCAGGTATGGATAGACTTGTTTATTTGGAGAGGTGTGACATAAATCCATTTAAACTCTGAATGACATTTTAAAGTCAATTTAATTTTTACGGCTATAAGTTCCTGTCTTATAATCACAATAGTCTCTTTTAATGTATTAACTTTATTTTTTAATTTTTGGTCTATAATTTCTTGAGCAGGTAAAGCTAATGAGACATTTTTGGAGACTGACTCCCAACAGAATGGAATGGATTGGAATGTAGAGGACTGGAATTTAATGGTGTGGAATGGAATGGTGCGGAATATAATGGAATGGAATGACAAGGAATGGAATGGAATGGAAATGAATGGAATGAAATGGAGGGGAGATGAATTGAGTGGAATGGAATGGAGAGAAATCTAATGGAACATATTGGAGAGGAACGGAATGGAATGAAATTGAAAGGAAAGGAAAGGATTGGAATGGAATAAGATGAAGAGGCATTGAATGGAATGGAATGGAATTGAGAAGAATGGAATGTGATGGAATGGAATGGAGTGTATAGGAATGCAATGTTATGAAATGGAGAGGAATGGAATGGAATGGAATGAAGAGGTAGTGAATGGCATGGAATGGAGAGGAATCGGTTGAAATGGAAAATATTTGAATGAAGGGTAATGGCATGGAACGGAAAGGAATGTAATGGAGTGGGATGGAATGGAATAATGAGGGAAGAATTGAATAGAATGGTGAAGAATGTAATGGAATGGAATGGTGAGGAATGGAAAAGAATGGAATCAAATGGAATGGAATGGAATGTTATGGGATGGAGTGCAGAGCAATGGAATGCAATGAAATGGACAGGAATGGAATGGAAAAGGTTGTAATGTAATGTAATGTAACGGAAAGGAATGGAGTGCAATGGAATGGTGAGGAATGGAATGTAATGGAGAGAAATGAAATGGAAATGTATGGAGAGGAAAGGAAGGGAATGGAAAGGAATGGAATAGAATAGAGAGAAATGGAATGAAATTGAATGGAATGGGATGGAGAGAAATGCAATGAACTGCAATGAAATGGAGTGGAAAGGAATGGAATGGATAGGAATGGCATGGAATGGAATGGAGAGTAATGGAATAGAATGAAATGGAACGGAATGGAGAGGAATGGAATAGAATGAAATGAAATGTAACGGAATGGAATGGAGAAGAATGGAATGAAATGGAATTAAATGTAATGAATTGGAGATGAATGTCATGTAATGGAATGTAATGAAAAAGGAATGGAATGGAATGAATGGAGAGGAATGGAATGGAATGAATTGGAATGGAATGAAATTGAATGGAATGGAGTGGAATGGAATGGAGTGGAATGGAATGGTGAGGAATGGAATTAAATGGAATGGAAAGAAGTGGAATGGAAAGGCATGGAATGGAATGGAATGAAAGGGAATAAAGAAGAAGAGAAAGGAAGGGAAAGTAATGGAGAGGAAAGGAAATGAATTGGAATTGAATTGAACGAAGAGGAATGGCATTGAATGAAAATGAGAAGGATGGAATGGAATGGAGAGGAAATGATTGGAATGAAATGCTAGGAATGGAATGGTATGGTGAGAAACAGAATGACTGGAAATGGAATGCAATGGAATGGATAGGTAAGGAATGGAATGGATTTAAATGAAATGGATTGGAGAGGATTGGCACGGAGTGGAATGGAATTGGGAGGAATGGATTGGAATGGAATGCAATAGAAAGGAATGGAAAGGAATGGAATGAAGGAAGAGGAATGGATGGAATGGGTTTGAATGGAATGAAATGGAATGGAATGGAAAGGAATGGAATGGAATGGAATGGAGAGGAATGGAATGGAATGCATAGGAATAGAATGAATGGAAAGGAATATAATTGAATGGAAAGGAATGGAGGGGAATGAAATGGAATGGAATGGAATGGAATGGAAGGGCTAGCAAGAGATTGGAATGAAATGGAATAAAGAGGAATGAAATGGAATGGAATGCAATGGAGAGGTATGGAACGATATGGAATGTAATTGAATGAAATGAAATGGGATGGAATGGTATGGAGAGGAATGGAATTGAATGAAATGGAAAAGAAAGGAATGGAAAGGAGAGGAATGGAATAAATAGGAATTGTATGGAGTGGAATGGAGAGGAATGGCATGGAATGGAATGGAATGGAGTGGAAAGGAATGGAATGGAATGGAATAAAAGGGAATGCGAAGGAATGGAAAAGAATGGAATGCAATGGATAGGAAGGGAATGGAAAGAAATGGAATGTAATGGAACAGAATGGAAGGGAAAGAAATGGAAGGAATTGGAATGGAATGAGGATGAATGTAATGTAATGGATTGCAATGGAATGGAATGTAATGAAATGGAATGAAAAGGAATGGAATGGAGTGGAGAGGAATGGAATGGAGTGTAGGGAAGAGAATGGAATGGAGAGGAATGCAATGGAATGGGGAATAAAGGAAACAATGCAATGTAATGGTGTGCAATGGAATGGAATGGAATAGAGAGAAATGGAAAAGCAAGGAATAGAACAAAGGGGATTGAAATGGAATTGAATGGAGGCGAATGTTATTGAATGGAATAGAATGGAAAGGAAGGAATGGAATTGAATGGAATGGAATAGATTGGAGTGCAATGGATTGGAAAGGATTGCAATGGAATGGAGAGAAAAAGAATGGAATGAAAGCGAGAAAAATGGAATGGAATGGAGAGGAATGGAAAGGAATATAATGGAATGGAAAGGAATGGAATGAAATGGAATGGAATGAAGAGGAATGGAAAGGAATGGAATGGAACGAAGTAGAATGGAATGAAATGGAATGGAAAGAGGAGGAATGGAAAGGAATGGAATGGAACGGAGTAGAATGGAATGAAATGGAATGGATTGCAATAAAATGGAGAGGAATGGAATAGAAAGAAATGGAATGTAATGGAATAGAGAAGAATGAAATAAAATGGAATGGATAGGAAAGGAGAGAGATGGCATGGAATGAAATGGAAAAGAGAGGGATGGAATAGAACGGAATGCAAATGAACTGAATGGAATGGAATGGAGATGATGGAATGGAATGGAAAGGAATTAAATGGATTAAATGGTGAGGAATGGAATGGAATGAAGTGGAATGGAGTGGAGTGGAATGGAATGAAGAGGAACGGAATGGAACAGAATAGAGAGGAATGGAGGAGAAAGGAATGAAATGCCATGGAATGGAAAGGAATGGAGTTTAGAGGAATGCAATGAGATGAAATGGAGGAGAATGGAATGTAATGGAATTGGGTTGGATGGAATGGAATGGAATGAAGAGGAATCAAATGAAATGGAGTAGATTTGAATGAAGGGTAATGGCAAGGAACGGAATAGAATGAAATGGAGTAGGATGGAATGGAATGGTGAGGAAGAAAATGGAATGATTTGGAATTGAATGGAATGGAATGGTGTGGAATGGAAGAGAATGAAAGCAAATGGAATGGAATGGATTGGAATGGAGTGAAGAGGAATGGAATGGATTGAAATGGAAAGGAATGGATAGGCATGGAATGGAAAGGGATGGAATGGATTGGAATGGAATGGAAATGAATGCCATGCAATGAAGTGATTAATGGAATGGAATGGAGAGGAATGGAATGAAATGGAATTGAAATTCATGGAGAGGAAAGAAATGGAATGGAATGGATTTGAATGGAATGGAATGGAGAGAAATGGAATGGCATGGATTGGAATGGGATGGAGAGGAATGGAATGGACTGGAATGGAATGGAGTGGAAGGGAATGGAATCGATAGGAATGGCATGGCATGGAATGGAATGGAATGGAGAGTATTGGAATGGATTTAAATGGAATGGAAAGGAGAGGAATGGTATTGAATGAAATGAAATGTAATGGAGAAGAATGATATGTAATGGAATTAAATGAAATTGATTGGAGATGAGTGGCATGGAATGGAATGCAATGAAACAGGAATGGAATGGAATGGAATGAATGAAGAGGAATGGAATGGAATCGATAGGAATGGAATGAAATGGACTGGAATGGAATGGAGTGGAATGGACTGGTGAGGAATGTAATGGAATGGAAAGGAATGGAGTGGAGTGGGTAGGAATGGAATGGAATAGAATTGAATGGAAAGGACTGGAATGAATGGAGAGTAATGGAATAGAATGGAATGAAATGAATAGGAACGGAATGGGAGGCAGAGCATGTGATGGAATGTAATGGAGTGGAATAAAGAGGAATGGAATGAAACGGAGAGGAGTGGAATGAAAAGGAAGGGATTTGAATGAAGAGGAATGGAATGGAAATAATGGAGAGGAATGGAATGGAATTAAATGGAATGGGATGGACTTGTAAGGAGAGGAATCAAATAAAATGGAATGAAATTGGTGAGGAATGGAATGGGATGCATAAAAATGGAATGGAATTGAATGGCATGGAATGAGGAGGTATGGGATGAGATGGAAAGAAATGTAATGGGATGGAATGGAATGGAATGAAATGGAGTGGAGAAAAATGGAGTGAAATGGTGTAGAGAGGAATGGAATGGAGGGAATGGAGAGGAAAGGAAAGGAATGCAGAGGAATTGAATGGAACAGAAAGAAATAGAGAGGAATTCAATGGAATGGAATGGAAGGGAAATGAATGGAAAGGAGTGGAGAATAATTGAATGGAATGTAATGGAATGGTGAGGAATGGATACGAATGGAGAGGAATTGAATAGAATGAAACGGAATGGAATGGAGAGGAATGGAATGGTATGGAATGGAATGGAGTGTAGAGGAATGGAATGGAATGGAATGGAGAGGAATGGTATGGTATGGAATGGCGAGGGATGGAAGGGAATGGAATGGAAAAGAATGCAGAGCAATGAAATGGAATAGAAAGCTACGGAAAGGAATGGAATGGAATGGAATTCAATGGAATGGAGAAGAAGGGAATAGAATGGAATGCAATGGAATTGAGTGGAAAGCAGTGGAATGGAAGGAATGGAATAGAGTGGAATGGAATGGAATATAGTGGAACAGAATGGAAAACAATGGAATGGAATACAACAAAGAGGAATGGAATGCAATGGAATGCAAAGGAATGAAAAAGAGTGGAATTGAGAAGAGAGGAAGGGAATGGTAAGGAATGGAATGGAGAGGAATGGAAGGGAATGGAAAGGAATGTAATGGAATAGAGATAAATGGAGGAGAGTGTAATCAAATGGAATGGAATGGAATGGAATAGAGTATAGAGGAATGGAATGGAATGAAATGGAGATGAATGGAATGGAATGGAGTGGATTGGAATGAAATGAAACAGAATGGAATGGAGTGCAATGGAATGGTGAGTAATGGAATGCAATGGATTGGAATGGAATTGAGAGGAATGGAATGGAATGAATAGGATTGGAATGGAATGGAATGCAATGGAGAGGAATGGAATGAAATGGAATGGAAATGAATAAAGAGGAATGGAATAGAATGGTATGCAAAGGAGAATGGCATGGAATGGAGTGGAATGGAATGGATTGGAATTTAGAGGATTGGAATATAATGGTGTGGAATGGAAAGGTGAGGAATATAATGGATTGGAATTGAAAGGAAAATAATGAAATGGAATGGAATGAATATGAATGGAAAAATGGAATAAGAATGAATGTAATGATATGGAATGACAAAGAATGGAATGGAATTAAAAGGAAATGAGTGGAGAGGAATGGAATGGAATGCAATGGAATGGAGAGGAATGGAATTGAATGGAAAGGAATGTAGGAGAACGAATTGGAAATGAATGGAAGCGAATGTTATTGAATGGAATAGAATAGATTTTAAAGGAATGGAATTGAATAGAATGGAAGGAAATGGAATGGAATGAAGAGGAATGGTTTGGATTGGATTGCAATGGAATGAAGAAGAATGGAATGGAATGAAAGGGCAAAATATGGATTAGAAAGGAGTGAAGAGGAAGGGAATTGCATTGTGCACAATGGAGTGAAATAGAATGAAATGGAATCAAATGATGAGGAAAGGAATGTAATGGAATGGACAAGAATGGAATGGATTGAACTGGAGAGTAATGGAATTGAAAGTAATGGAATGTAATGGAATTGAGAGTTATGGAATAAACTGGAATGGAATGCAATGTAGAGGAATGGCTTGAAATGAAATGGAAAGGGATGGAACTTAAAGGAACGGAATGGAATGGAATGGAATGGAGATGAATGGAATGGAATCGGATGGAATGGAAATGAATGGAAAGGAATGGAGATGAATTAAATGAAATAGAATGGAATGGAATGGAATGGAATGCGATGGAATGGAGAAGAAGGGAATGGAATGGATTGCAATGGAATTGAGTGGAATGCAGTGGAATAGAGTGGAATGGAATGGAGTGGAAAGCAATTAATGAAATGGAATGGAATTGAGTGGAGAGGAAGGGAATGGTATGGGATGGATTGTATAGTAATGGAAGTTTGTTGAATGGAATGGAATAAAGAGAAACAGGAGGAGAATGTAATCAAATGGAATTGAATGGAATGGAATGGTGAGGTATGGAAAATAATGGATAGGAATGGAATGGAATGGAATGGATTTTGGATGAATGGAATGCAATGGAATGGAATGGAATAGAATGGAATG
Organism: Carlito syrichta; assembly: GCF_000164805.1. Classification (NCBI taxonomy): domain Eukaryota; kingdom Metazoa; phylum Chordata; class Mammalia; order Primates; family Tarsiidae; genus Carlito; species Carlito syrichta. Next base: position 30,517 of record NW_007019869.1, read on the forward strand.
GAATGGTGAAATGGAAGGTATGGAATGGAGTGGAGTGGAGAGAAATGGAGTGCAATGAAGAGGAATGGAGTGGAATGGAATAGAACGGAATGGATAGGAATGGAATGGAATGGAGTGCAGTAAAATGGAATGGAATTGAGAGGAATGGAACGGAATGGAGATGAATGGAATGGAATGGAGAGGAATAGAATGGAAGGGAATGGGATCGAGAGGAATGGAATGGACTGGAATGGAAAGGTGCGAAATGGAACGGAATGGATAGGAATAGCATGGAATGGAACGGAATGGAGAGTAAAGGAATGGAATGAAATGGAATGCAATGGAGATGAAATGCAATACATTGAAATGGAATGGAGAAGAATGGGATTAAATGCAATGAAATGGAATGGAATGAATATGAGTGGAATGGAATGAGAATGAATTTAATGACATGGAATGACAAGGAATGGAATGCAATGGAAAGGAATGGAGTGGTGAGAAATGGAATGGAATGGAGGGAGAGGAATGAATGGAATTGAATAGAGAGGAATTGAATGGAATGGAGATGAACGTATTGAATGGAATGGAATGGTGAGGTATAATATGGAATGGAAGGGAGTGGAATGGATGGAGTGGAATGAAATGGTGAGGAAATGAACGGAATGAATAAGAATGGAATAGAATGGAATGGAAGGGAATGAGGAGGAAAGGGAAGAAATGGAATGACATGTAATGGAATGGAATGGAGTGGAGAGGAATGAATTGGAATGGAAGGAGAGGAGTTGAATGGATTGGAATGGATGGATAGGAATGGAATGGAATGAATATGAATGGGAAAAATGGAATGAGAATGAATGCAATGATATGGAATGGCAAGGAGCGGAATGGAATGGAAAGGAAAGGAGTGGAGAGGAATGCAATGGAATCGAATAAAATGGAATGGAGAGGAATGAAATGAAATGAAGAAGAATGGAGAGCAAGCAGATGTATGTAATACAATGTAACAAAATGGAATGGAATGCAGAGGAAAGGAATGCAATGGAATGTAAATAATAGAATGAAATGGAAAAGAAAGGAGTGGATAGGAATGAATTGCAATGGAAGGGAATGGAGTGGAATGGAATGGAGTTGAATGGAATGGCGAATAATGGAATGGAATGGAAAGAAATGGAATGGAATGGATTGTGGAGGAATGGAATGGAATGGAAGGGATTAAAATCTAATGGAATGGAATGCAATGGAGTGGAGTGGAGAGGAATGGATTGGAATGGAGAGGAATGGAATAAAATAGATTGGAATGGCGGTGAATGACACAGAATGGAATGAATTGGGGAAGAATGAAATGGAATATAGTGGAAGAGAACGGAGAAGAATGGAATGGAATGGATTGCCTTGGATAGGAAAGGAATGGAATAGAATGGAAAGGAATGAAATGGAATGGAATGGAGTGGAATGGTATGGAATGGTTTGGAAAGGAGAGTAATACAACTGAATGGAGTGGAATCGAATGGAATGGTGTGGAATGGAATGGAGTGGAATGGAATGGTGAGGAATGGAATGGAATGGATACGAATCGATTGGAATGTATTGTGGAGGAATGGAATGGAATGGAGTAGAGTGGAGAAGAATGGAGTTGAAGGGAGAGGAATGGAATGGAATGGAATAGAATGGAATGGATTGGAATGAAATGGAATGGAATGGAATGGAGTGCAATAAATTGGAATGAAATTGAGAGGAATTGAATGGAATGGAGAGAAATGGAATGGACAGGAAAGGAAAGGAGCAGAATGGAACAGAATTGATAGGAATGGCATTGAATGTAATGTAATGGAATGGAGAGTAATGGAATGGAATGAAATGGAATATAATGGAGATGAAATGCAAGGCAATAGAGAAGAATGGGATCAAATGCAATTGAATGGAATGGAGAAGAATGGAATGGAATTGAATTAAATGAAATGGAGTGGAGAGGAATCACATGGAATGGAATGCAATGGAAAGAAAGAAATGGAATGGAATGAACAGAGAGGAATGGAATGGAATGAGCTGGAAAGGAATGGAATTGAGTGAAATTGAATGGTGAGGAATGAAATGGAATGGAATAGAATGGAATGCAGAGGAATGAAAAAGCATGGAAAGGAATGGAGTGTTGAAGAATGAAATGGAAGGGAATGGAGAGGAATGGTATGGAATGGAATGGCGAGGGATGGAATGGAATGGAATGGAAATGAATGGAGAGGAATGGAATGAAATGGAAGCTATGGAAAGGAATGGAATAGAATGGAATGCAACAGTATGGAGAAGAAGGGAATGGAATGGATTTCAATGGAATTGAGTGAAATGGAGTGGATTAGAATGGTGAGGAATGAAATGGAATGGAATTTAATGGAGTGGAATGGAAAGAATGGAATGAATGGAGAGGAATGGAATGGAATGGAATTGAATGAATAGCAATGGAATGGAATCAAATGCAATGGAGAGGAATGGAATGAAATGGAATAGAAATGAATGAAGAAGAATGGAATGGAATAATAGTCAAAGGAGGGGAATGGTATGGAATGCCATGGAATGGAGTGGAATGGAATGAAATGGATTGGAATGTAGAAGATTGGAATTTAATGATGGGGAAGGGAATGGTGAGGAATATATTGGAAGGGAATGACAAGGAATGGAATGGAATGGAAAGGGAGTGGAGAGGAATTCAATGAAATGCAAGGGAGAGGAATGGAATGGAGTTGAATGGAATGGAGAGGAATGGAATTGAAAGTAATGGAATAAAAGGGAATAGAATGAAAATGAATGGAGGCAAATGTTATTGAATGCAATAGAATGGACTGGAAAGGTATGGAATTGAAAAGAAGGAATGGAATGGAATGGAAAGGAATAGAGAGGAATGGTATGGAATGCATTGCAATGGAATAGAGAATGAAATAGAAAGAAAGGGCAAAGATTGGAATGGAATGCAATGGAATGGAGAGGAATGGAATGGAATTGTATGAAAGGAATGAAACGGAATGAAATGAAATGGAATGAAGAAGAAGGGACTGGAATGGAATGGACAGAAATGGAATGGAATGTATTTAAATGGAGAGAAATGGAATTGAAAGAAATGGAATATAATGGAATGGAGAGTTATGGTATAAAATGGAATGGAATTTAATGGAGAGAAATGACTTGGTATAAAATGGAAAGGATTGTAATGGAATGGAAGGGAATGGAATAGAATGAAATGGAATTGAATGGAGTGGAATGGGATGGTTGGAGATGAATGGAATGGAATGGAAAGGTATGGATGGTGAGGAATGAAATTGAATGGAGTGAAATGGAATGGAATGGAATGGATGGTGAGGAATGGAATGGAATGGAAAAGAGTGGAAGAGAATGCAGTGGAATGGAATGGTAAGGAGTGGAATTGAATAGATAGGAATGGAATTGAATGGAATGGAATGGATTTAGTAGGATTGGAATGGAATGGAATGAAATAAGAATGGAATTGAATTGAATGGATTGGAATCGATAGAGTAAGATTAGAATGGAATGGAATGAAATACAATGGAATGGAATGGAATGGTGTGTACTGGAGAGGAATGGAGAGGAATGGATTGGAGAGGAAGTTAATGGAATGGAATGGAGAGGAATGGAATGGAACGGAGATGAACCGAATGGAATGGAGAGGAATTGAATGGAATGAAATATAATGTAATGGAATGAAATGCAGAGGAATGGAATTGAAAGAAATGGAATGGAATAGAGAGGAATGGAATAAAATGGAATGTAATGCAATAGAGAGGGATGGCATGGAATGAAATGGAAAAGAAATGAATGGAATGGAAGGGTAGGGAATAGAATGGATTGAAATGGAATGGAATGTACTGGAATGGAGATGAACGTAATGGAATGGAATGGAATGGTGAGTTATAAGGTGAAATGGAAGGGAGTAGAATGGAATGGAGTGGAATGGAATGGTGAGGAATTGTATGGAGTGGAAAGGAATGTAATGTAATGTATTTAATGGAATGGAATGGAATGGAATGAAGAGGAATGAGATGGAATGGAATGGAGAGGAATGGAATGCAATGAAGAGGAATTGAGACCAAGGAGAAATGTAACGTAATGTAAGAGAAGGAAATGGAATGGAGAGGAATGAAATGGAATAGATTGGAAAGGAAAGGAGTGGAGAGAAATGGACGGAATGGAATGAAATGGAATGGAGTGGAATGTTGAGGATAGAAATGGAATGGAGAGGAATGGAATGGAATGGTATAGAATGGAATGGAATGGAGAAGAAAGGAATGGAATGGAGTGAAAAGGAATGGAGTGGAATGTAGAGGAATCGAATGGAATGGAATCAAGAGGAATGTAATGGAATAAAGAAGAAAGGAGTGCAAGAAGTGATATGTAATGTAATGTAACAGAATGGAATGGAATGGAGAGGAAAGGTCTGTAATGTAATGTAACAGAATGGAATGGAATGGAAAAGGAAGGAGTGGATAGGAATGATATGGAATAGAGGGAATGGAGTGGAATGGAATGGAGTGGAATGGAATGGAGTGGAATGGAATGGTGAGTAATGAAATGGAATGGAATGGTGAGGATGGAAGGGAATGGAAAGGAATGGAATTGTGGAAGGGAATGGAACAGAATGGAATGGAGTGGAGAGGAATGGAGTGGAATGGAGAGGAATGGAGTGGAATGGAATAGAATGGAGATGAAATGCAATGCAATGGAAAGGAGAAGAATGGGATTAAATTCAATGGAATGGAATGGAGAGGAATGAAATGGAATTGAATTCAATGAAATGAATTGGAGAGCAATGGAATGGAATGGAATGCAGTGGAAAAAATGGAGTGTAATGGAATGAACAGAGAAGAATAGAAAGGAATGGATCGGAATGGAATGAAATGGAATGGAATGGAGTGGAATGAAATGGAGTGGAATGTATTGGTTAGTAATGAAATGGAATGGAATAGAATGGAATGGAGTGGAATGGAAGGAATGGAGTGAATGGAAAGGAAGGGAATGAAATGGAAGAATAGCAATGGAATGGAAAGGAAAGCAATGAAGAGGAATGAAATTAAATGGAATGGAATTAAGTGAAGATGAATGGAATAATATGCAAAGAAGGGGAATGGCATGGAATGGCATGGAATGGAATGGAATGGATTGGAATGTGGAGGATTGGAATTTAATGGTGTGGAAGGGAATGGTGAGAAATATAATTGAATGAATATGAATGGAATGGAATTTGAATAAGAATGAATGTAATGATATGAATGACAAGGAATGGAATGGAATTGAAAGGTAAGGAGTGGAGAGAAATGTAATGGAATGGAAGGGATTTGAATGGAATGGAATGGAATGAAGAGGAATGGAATGGAATAGAATGGAATGGAATGGAATGGAATTGACTGAAAGGAAGGGAATGGAATGATGAGGAATAAAACGGAATGGAAGGGAGTGGAATGGAATGATGAGGAATTGAAAGAAATGGATAGGAATGGAATAGAATGGAACGGAATAGAATGAGGAATGGGATGGAATGGAATGGCTTGGAATCGCGTGTAATGGAGTGGAGAGGAATTGATTGGAATGGAGTGGAGTGGAATAGAATGGATTGGAATGAAGTGGAGAGGAATGGAATGGAATGCAATGGAGAGGCATGGAATGGAATGAAGAGGAATGGAGACCAAGGAGATAAATCTTTAGTAATATAAAAGAATGAAATGGAATGGAGAGGAATGGAATGGAAAGGAATGGAATGGAAAGGAGTGGAGAGGAATGGAATGAAATGGAATACAATGGAATGAAAAGAGAAGAATGTGATGGAATTTACTGGAGAGGAATGGAGTGGTAGGTAGAGAAATCTAATGGAATGGAATGAAGAGGAATGGAATGGAATGAAGAAGAATGGAGAGCAAGCAGCCGTATGTAATGTAATGTAATAGAATGGAATGGATTGAAGAGGAAATGAATGGAATGGAATGGAAAAGAAAGGAGTGGAGAGGAATGAAATGTAATGGAATGGAGTGGAATGGAATGGAAAGGAATGAAATGGTGAGGAATGAAATGGAATGGAATGGAGTGAAATGGAATGGAGTGGAATGAAATGGCGAGGAATGGAATGGAATGGAATGAAGAGGAATGGAATGGAATGGATAGAAAAGGAATGGAATGGAATGGAATGGTATAGAATGGTGGAAGGAGAAGAATGAAATAGAATGGTGTGGAGAGGAATGGAGTGGAATGTAGAGGAATCGAATGGAATGGAATGGAGAGGAATGTAATGGTTGAAGACGAACGGAGAGTAAGCAGACGTATGTGATGTAATGTAACAGAATGGAATGGAATGGAGAGGAAAGGTATGCAATGTAATGTAACAAAATGGAATGGAATGGAAAAGAAAGGAGTGGAGAGGAATGAAATGGAATGGAAGAGAATGGAGTGGAATGTAATGGATTGGATGAAATGGTGAGGAATGAAATGGAATGGAATGGAATGGAGTGCATAGGAATGAAGTGGAATGGACTGGTGAGGAATGGAATGAAATGGAATGGATTGTGGATGAATGTAATGGAATGAAATAAAATGGAAAGGAATGGTGGAATGGAATGGATAGGAATGGAGTGGAGTGGAGAGGAATGAAGTGGAATGGAGAGGAATGGAGTGGAAAGGAATGAAATTGAGATGAAATGCAATGGAATGGAATGGAGAAGAATGGGATCAAATGCAATGGAATGGAATGAAGAAGAATGGAATGGAATGGAATTAAATGAAATGAATTGGAGAGGAATGGTATGTAATGGAATGCAGTGTAAAATATCTAATGGAATGGAATGAACAGAGAAAAATGGAATGAATGATTGGGTATGGAATGAAATGGAATGGAATGGAGTGGAATGAAATGGAGTCGAATGGATTGGTTAGGAATGAAATGGATTGGAATGAAATGGAACGGGATGGAGTCTAATGGAAGGAATGGAATGAATGCGGAGGAATGATATGGGATGGAATGGAATGAATATGCATGGAATGGAAAGGAATGCAATGGAGAGGAATGGAATGAAATGGAATGGAAATGAACAAAGATGAATGGAATGGAATGGTATGCTAGGAGAAGAATGGCATAGAATAGAATGGAATGGAGTGGAATGGAATGGAATGGTTTGGAATGTGGAGGATTAGAATTTAATGGTGTGGAAGGGAATGCTGAGGAATATAAAGGAATGGAAGGGAATGGAATGGAAAGGAAAGGAATGAAAATGAATGGAATGGAATGGAATGAGAATGAATGTAATGATCTGAAATGACAAGGGATGCAATGGAATGGCAAGGTAAGGGATGGAGAGGAATGTAGTGAAATGGAAAGAATTTGAATAGAAAGGAATGGAATTGAACGGAATTGAACGGAATGGATAGTAATTTAATGGAATGGAATGGAATGGAATTGAACTGAATGGAATGGAATGGAGTGGTGAGGAATAACATGGAATGGAAGGGAGTGGATTGGAATGGAGTGGAATGGAATGGAGTGGAATGGAATGGTGAGGAATTGAATGAAATGGATAGGAATGGAATAGAATGGAATGAATGGAATGGAATGGAATAAGGAGGAATGGGATGGGATGGAATGGTTTGGCATGTAATGAAGTGGAGAGGAATGGATTGGAATGGAGTGGAGTGGAATGTAATGGATTGAATGAAGTGGAGACGAATGGAATGGAATGCAATGGAGAGCAATGGAATGGAATGAAGAGGAATGAAGACCAAGGAGACGAATCTAAATTAATGTAAAAGAATGAAACGGAATGGAGAGGAATGGAATGGAAAGGAAAGGAGTGGAGAGGAATGGAATGGAATGGTGAGGAATGTAATGTAATGGAGAGGAATGGAATGGAACGGAATAGAATGGTATACAATGGAATTGAATGGAGAGGAATGGAAGGGAATGGACTGTAGGGGAATGGAGTGTAATGTAGAGGAATCGTATGGACTGGAATGGAGAGGAATGAAATGTAATGGAAGGGAATAGAGTGAAATGGAATGGAGAGGAATGAAATGGTGAGAAATGGAATGGAATGGAATGGAGTGTTTTGGAATGGAGTGGAATGGAATGGCGAGGAATGGAATGGAATGGATAGGAATGGAATGGAATGGAATGGAATGAAGAAGAATGGAGAGAAAGCAGAGGTATGTAATGTAATGTAACAGAATGGAGAGGAAAGGAATGGAATGCAATGCAATGGAATGGAAAAGAAAGGAGTGGAGCGGAATGAAATGTAATTGAAGGGAATAGAGTGGAAGGGAATGGAGAGGATGGGAATGGTGAGGAAATGGAATGGAATGGAATGGAGTGTTATGGAATAGAGTGGAATGGAATGGCAAGGAATGGAATGGAATGGATAGGAATGGAATGGAATGGAATGGAGAAGAATAGAATGGAATAGAATAGAATGGTATACAATGGAATGGGATGGAGAAGAATGGAAGGGAATGGACCGTACAGGAATGGAGTGGAAGGTAGAGGAATGGAATGGAATGGAACGGAATGGAGAGGAATGGAATGGAATGGAATGAAGAAGAATGGAGAGAAAGCAGAGGTTTGAAATATAATGTAACAGAATGGAATGTAATGGAGAGGAAAGGAATGGAATGCAATGGAATAGAATTGAAAAAAAAGGAGTAGAGAGGTATGAAATATAATGGAAGGGAATAGAGTGGAATGGAATGGAGAGGAATGGAATGGTGAGGAATGAAATGGAACGGAATGGAGTGTTATGGAATGGAATGGCAAGGAATGGAATGGAATGGATAGGAATGGAATGGATTGTGGCGGAATGGCATGGAATGGCACGGAATGAAATGGAATGGGGGAATGGAATGGAATGGAGTGGACTGGAGAGGAATTGAGTGGAATGGAGAGGAAAGACGTACAATTTAATGGAATGGAATGGAGTGCAATAACTGGAATGAAATTGAGAGGAATGGAATGGAGTGGAGAGGAATGGAATGGACAGAATGGAAAGGAAAGGAATGAATATGAATGGCATGAAATGGAACGGAATGGAATGTAGATGAATTGCAGTGAAATGGAATGCAAAGGAGAAGAATGGGATCAAATGCAATGTAATGGAATGGAGAAGTATGGGATGCAATTGAATTAAAAGAAATGGAATGGAGAGGAATGGCATGGAATGGAATGCAGTGCAAAGAGTGGAATGGGATGGAATGAAAGGAGAGGAATGGAATGGAATGGATTGGAATGGAAAGAAACGAAATGGAATGGAGTGATATGCAATGAAGTGGAATGGAATGGTGAGGAATGAAATGGGATGTAATGGAATGGAACAAATGGAGTGAATGGAGAAGAATGGAATGGAATGGAATGAATAGGAATGGAATGGAATGCAATGGAAAGGAATGGAATGAAGTGGAATGGAAATGTATGAAGAGCAATGCAATGGAATAGTATGCCAAGGAGGGCAATGGTGTGGAATGGCATGGATGGAGTGGAATGGAATGGAGTGGATTGGAATGTAGAGGATAGGAATTTAATGGTGTGGAATGGAAAGGTGAGGAATAAAATGGAATGGAAAGGAAAGGAATGAAATGGAATGTAGCTGTATGGAATGGAATGGAATGAAAATGAATGTAATGATATGGAATGACAAGGAATGAAATGGAATGTAAAGGAGTGGAGTGGAGAGGAATGGAATTGAATGGAGGGGAGGGGAATGGAATGGAGAGGAATGGATTTGAATGGAATGGAATGAAGGGGAAGGGAATGGAAATGAATGGAGGCCAGTGTTATTAAATGGAATGGAAAGGATATGAGAGGAATGGAATTGAATAGAATGGAATGGAATTGAATGAAATGGAGGGGAATGGTTTGGAATGGATTACAATGGAATGGAGAAGAATGGAATGGAATGAAAGGGTGAAGAATGGAAAGGATTGGAATGGAATGGGAAGAAGAGAATGGAATTGTATGGAATGGAATGAAATGTAATGAAATGGAAGGGAATGAAGAGGATGGAATGGAATGGACAGGAATGGAATGGATTGAAATGGAGAGGAATGGAATGGAATGGAGGGTAGAGGAATGGAATGTACAGGAATGGAATGGAATGTAAAGGAATGGCATGTAAGGGGATGGAATGGAATGGTGAGGAATAAGATGGAATGGAGGGAGTGGAATGGAATACTAAGGAATTGAATGGAATGGAGAGGAATGGAATAGAATGGGATGGATGGAATGAGGAGGAATGGGATGGAATGGAATGATAGGGAATGGAATGTAACGGAGTAGATAGAAATGTATTGGAAAGGAGTGGAATGGAATAGAAAGCAATGGAGAGAAATGGAATGGAATGAAGAGGAATGGAGACCAAGCAGATGTATGTAATGTAATGTAACAGAATGGAAGGGAATGGAGAGCAAAGGAATGGAATGGAATGGAACTAAATTTAAAGTAATGGAAAAGAAAAGTGTGGAGAGGAATGAAATACAATGGAAGGGAATGGAGTGGAATGGAATGGGGTGGAATGGAATGGTGAGGAATGAAATGGAATGGAGTGGAATGAAATAGTGAGGAATGGAATGGAATGGAATGGAATGGAATGGAATGAATTGTGGAGGAATGGAATGGTATGGAATGGAAAGAAATGGAATGTAATGGTGGAAAGGAATGGAATGGAATGGAGTGGAAAGAAATGGAGTGGGATGGAGAGGAATGGAGTAGAATGGAATGAATTGGAATGGAATTGAATGAAATGGAATGGAATGGAGTGCTATAAAATGGAACGGAATGGAGAGGAATGGAATGAAATGGAGAGGAATGGAATGGACAGGATTGGTAAGGAGCAGAATGGAACAGAATGGATAGGAATGGCATGGAATGGAACGGAATGGAATGGAGAGTAATTTAATGGAAGGAAATGGAATGGAATGGAGATGGAATGCAATGCAGTGGAATGGAATACAGAAGAATGGGATCAAATGCAATGGAATGGAATGAAGAAGAATGGAATGGAATTGAAATAAATGAAATGGAGTGGAAACGAATGGCATGGTACAGAAAGCAGTGGAAATAATGAAATGCAATGGAATGAACGGAGAGGAATGGAAAAGAAGGGATTGGAGAGGAATGAAATGGATTGGAATGGAGTGGAATGGAATGGAGTGGAATGGAATGGTGAAGAATTAATTGGATGGAATGGAACGGAATGCAGAGGAACGGAATGCTATAGAAAGTAATGGAGTGTAGAGGAATGGAATGGAGAGAAATGGTATGAAATGGAACGGCGAGGGATGGAATGGAATGGACTGGAAGCTGTGGAAATAAATGGAATGAAATACAATGGAATGGAGAAGAAGGGAATGGAATGGATTGTAATGGAAGTGAGTGGAATGGAGTGGAATGGAAAGGTGAGGAATAAAATGGAATGGAGTGGAATGGAAAGAATGGAATGAATGGAGAGGTATGTAATGTAATGTAATGAATAGGAATGGAAAGGAAGGAATGCAATGGAGAGGAATGGAATGAAATGGAATGGAAATGAATGAAGAGGAATGGAATGGAATGGTAGGCAAGGAGGGGAATGGCATGTAATGGCATGAAATGGAGTAGAATGCAATAACATGGATTAGAATGTAGAGGATTGGATTATAATGGTGTGGAATGGAATGGTGAGGTATATAATGGATTGGATTGGAAAGGAAAATAATTTAATGGAATGGACTGAATATGAATGGAATAAAATGGAATGGTAATAAATGTAATGATATGGAAAGACAAGGAAATGAATGCAATGGAAAGGAATGAGTGGAGAAGAAAGGAATCAAATGCAATGGAATGGAGAGGAATGCAATGGAGTGAGAAGAAAGGAATCGAATGCAATGGAATGGAATGGAATGAAGGGGAACAGAATGGAAATGAATGGAATCGAATGTTATTGAATGGAATAGAATGGACTGGAGAGGAAAGGAATTGAATAGAATGGAACGAAATGAAGAGGAGTGGTATGGATTGGATGGCAATGGAATGGAGAAGAGTGGAATGGAATGAAAGGGCAAAGAATGGAACAGAATCAAATGAAGAGGAAGGGAATGGAATTGTGTAGAATGGAATGAAATGGAATGAAATGTAATGGAATGAAGAGTAAGGGAATGGAATGGAATGGACATGAATGGAATAGAACGGAATGGATTGAAAGGGAGAGATTTGGAATTGAAAGAAATGGAATGGAGAGTTATGGATTGAAATGGAATGAAATGAAATGGAGAGGAATCGCTTGGAATAAAAAGGAAAGGAATGGAAAGGAATGGAATGGAATGGAACGGAATGGAATAGAATGGAATGAAATAGAATGGAATGGAATGGGATGGAGATGAAAGGAATAGAGTGGAATGGAATGGAGAGGAATGCAATTGAAAGAAATGCAACGGAATGGAATGTAGAGGAATGGAATGAAATGATGAAGAATGGAGAGCAAGCAGATGTATGTAATGTAATGTAACAGAATGGAATGGAATGGAGAGGAAAGGAATGAAATGGAATGTAATGGAAAACAAAGGATTGGAGAGCAAGAAAATGGAATGGAAAGGAATGGAGTGTACTGGAATGGAGTGGAATTGAATAGTGAGGAATTAAATGAATGAAATGGGATGGAGTGGAATGGATTGGAGTGGATAGGAATGGTGAGAAATGGAATGGAATAGATAGGAATGGAATGGATTATGGATAAATGCAATGGAATGGAATGGAATGAAATGGAATGGAATGGAATGTTGGAATGAAATGTTGGAATGAAATGTGATGTAATGTAGTGGAGTGGAGACGAATGGTGTGGAATGGAGATTAATGAAATAAAATGGAATGGAATGGAGAGAAATGGCATGGAATGAAACGGAAAGGAGTAGAATGGAATGGAGTGGAAATGAACGGAGAAGAATGGAACGGAATGGAATGCATTGGATAGGAAAGGAATGGAATGGAATGGAAAGGAATGAAATGGAATGGAATTGATTGGAATGGAGAGGAATAGAAATGAATGGAGTGGAATGGAATCGTGTGGAATCCAATGGAATGGAATGAAATTAAAGAGATTAAAATGGAAATGAATGGAGGTGAATGTATTGAATGGAATATGATGGAATGGAAAGGAATGGTATGGAATGGATTGTAATGGAATGGAGAGGAAAGGAGTATAAAGAAAGGGAGAGAAATGGAATGGAATGGAGAGGACGGAATGAAAATGTATGGAAAGGATATGAAAGGAATGAAATGGAATGGAATTAAGAGGAATGGAATGGAGAGTAGTGGAATGGAATGAAACAGAATGGAATGGAATGAAATGGAGAGGAATTGAATGGAAAGAAATGGAATGGTATGAAATGGAGAAGAAGGAATAAAACGGAATGGAATAGAATGGAGAGGAATGGCATGGAATGAAAAGGAATGGAATGGAATGGAATGGATTGGAACGGAACAGAACGGAATGGAATGGAATGGAATGGAGATGAACAGAATGGAATGGAATGGATGGTTAAGAATGAAATGGGATGGATCGGAGTAGAATTGAATGAATTGGAATGGAATAGTAAAGAATAGAATGGAATAAATAGGGATGTAATGTATTGGAATGGATTGATGAAGAATGGAATGGAATGGAATTGAAGGAAATGGAATGGAACGGAATGGATTGGAGTGGAGAGAAATGGAGTGGAATTGTGTGGAGAGGAATGGAATGGAAGGGAAAGGAGAGGAATGGAATGGAATGGAGAGGAAACGAATGGATGGGAATGGAATGAAGTGGAATGAATTGGAATGGAATGGAATGAAATGAAATGGAGAGGAATGGAATTGAAAAATGGAATGGAATGGAGAGGAATGAAATAAAATGGAATGGAATGGAGCAGAGAGGAACGACATGGAATAAAATGTAAAGTAATGGAATGGAATGAAATGTAACAGAATAGAATTGAATGTAATTGAATTGAACGGAATGGAGATGAATGTAATGGAATGGAATTGAATGATGAGTAATGGGATGGAATGGAATGTTGTGGAATGGAAGGGAATGGAATGGAAGGGTGAGGAATGGAATGGATTGCATAGGAATGGAATGGAATCGAATGACATGGAATTAGGAGGCATGGGATGAGATGGAAAGAAATGGAAAGTAATGGAATGGAATGCATTGGAATGGAATGGAGTGGAGAGAAATGGAGTGGAATGGTGTGGAGAGGAATGGAATGGAATGGAGAGGAAAGGAAAGGAATGGAGAGGATAAGAATGGAATGGAAAGGAATAGAGATTAATGGAATGGAATGGAATGGAATGGAAATGAATCGAAATGAGTGGAGAGGAATATAATGGAAAAGAATGGAATTGAATGGATACGAATGGAGAGGAATTGAATAGAATGAATAGAACGAAATGGAATGGAATCGAATGGAATGGAGAAGAATGGAATGGTATGGAAAGGAATGTATTGTAGAGGAATGGAATGGAGAGGAATGGTATGGAATGGAATGGGGAGGGATGGAATGGTATGGATTGGAAAAGAATGGAGTGGAATGGAATTCAGAGCTATGGAAAGAAATGGAATGGAAAGGAATGCAATGGAATGGAGAAGAAGGGAATTGAACGGATTGCAATGGAATTGAGTGGAATGTAGTGGAATGGAAAGGAGTGGAATGCAATGGAGTGGAATGGAATGTAATTTAGTGGAACGGAATGGCAAGGAATGGAATGGAATGGAATGCAACGAAGAGGAATGAAGTGGAATGGAAAGGAATGAAATGAATTGGAATTGAGTGGAGAGGAAGGGAATGGTATGGGATGGAATGGAGAGGAATGAAATGGAATGGAATAGAGAGAAATGAAGGAGAATGTTTCTAATGGAATGGAATGGATTGGAGTGTAGAGGAACAGAATGGAATGAAATGGAGAGGAATAGAATGGAATGAAACGGAATGGAATGGAGTGCAATGGAATGGTGAGGAATGGAATGGAATGGAATGGAATGAATAGGATTGGAACGGAATGGAATGCAATGGGGAGAAATGGAATGAAATGAAATGGAAATGAACGAAGAGAGATGGAATGGAATGGTATGCAAAGGTGGGGAATAAAATGGCATGGAATTGAGTGGAATGGAATGGAAGGGATTGGAATGTACAGGATTGGAATATAATGGTGTGGAATGGAATGGTGAGGAATATAATGGATTGGAATTAAAAAAATGGAATGGATGGAATGAATATGAATGGAATGAAATGGAATGAGAATGAATGTAATAATATGGAATGACAAGGAATGGAATGAAATGGAAAGGAATGGAGTGGAGAGGAATAGAACGGAATCGAGAGGAGAGGAATGGAATGGAATGGAATGTAGAGGAATGGAATTGAATGGGAAGGAATGAAGGGGAATGGAATGGAAATGAATGGAAGCGAATGTTATTGAACGGAATAGAATAGATTGGTTAGGAACGGAATTGAATAGAATGGAATGGAATGGAATGGAATGAAGAGATATGGTATGGAATGGATTGCAATGGAATGGAGAATAATGGAATTGAATGAAAGGGTGAAGAATGGAATGGAATGGAATGAATGGAAGGGAATGGAATTGAATAGAATGGAGTGGAATGAAGAGATATGGTATGGAATGGATTGCAATGGAATGGAGAAGAATGGAATGGAATGAAAAGGTGAAGAATGGAATGGAATGGAATGAATGGAAGGGAATGGAATTGTATAGAATGGAATGAAATGGAATGGAATGAAGATGAAGAACATGGAATGGAATGAACAGGAGTGGAATGGAATGGAATGGATTGAAATGGAGAGGAATGGAATTGAAAGAAAAGGAATGGAATGGAATGGAGAGTTATGGAATTAAATAAAATGGAATGGAATGGATAGGAATGGCTTGAAATGTAATGGAATAGAATGCAATGGAAAGGAACAGAATGGAATAGAATGGAGATGAACGGAATGGAATGGAATGGAATGGATGGAGAGGAATGGAATGGAGTGGTATGGAATGAAGTGGAATGGAATTGAGTGGAATGGAATGGTGAGGGATGGAATGGAATAGACAGGAATGCAATGGAATTTAATGGAATGGAATGGATTGAATAGGATTGGAAAGGAATGCAATGAAATAAAATGGAGGAGCAGCCACTTCCTCTGAGGCAACCACCACACAGAGGTGGCCATTACACATTGCACCACCTGTGCCAGTGGCCCAGCCACCATTGCTGTTGCCACCGCTGCCACCAAGGCAGGAATTCCACATCACACTGTCAGTGCCTGAGGGGTGGGCAAGCAGCTCAGATAAATACCATCTGGAGCAAGGGATAACACCACCTCCTGGCGATTAAGCCCACCCCCAGCAAGCACTGGTCTGAGGTCTGGGGTCCCTTGGTCCCACACAGGGTCTGATACTGCAGCCCCCTGCTGCTGCTGTTCTACTGCGTGTGTGGGAGTCTTGGGTCTCAGCAAGCTCCCTGGCTACATCATTTCTCATTGTCACCAAGCTGCTGGTCACTCAGGGAGGCTCTGGACACCCGCCCCTCAGAGGCACCAGTCCCATTCCTGGTTGAAGTACCCTGTGGGGGGCCCAGAGCCACTCTTGCCACTCACCGCCTGCCCGTTGGAGATTTGGAGCTCTGGAGCCCTGGGCCCACTCTGGCTGAGGCAGTCAGCCTGTGATCCCAAGCTTGGAGACCCAGACAAGCGGAGAGAAAGGGATCTATGAAAGAGAATCTGCCTCCGCCTTTCTCCAGGCAGAGATTTCCATTGCACTGCCCACCTATCAACAAACTCCACCTTAGTTCCTAAGGTAATGTTGCTAAAGAGGAGACTAAGCCCCACCCCTAAGCTGAATCAGATAAGAGCAACTCCCAGGGAGCCAAATCCAAGCTGTGAGTAAACCTAGCTGCCTGCAATGAAAAAACAAAGGAGAGAGGCCGAGATCAGAGCTGAAGTGATTTTAGTCTGATCTCTTAATGTGACTTATGATTTTATCATTTTGTCTGTTTATTTTGATCACAATCGTTTTTGCCCTCTGACTTACACTGTTTTATGTTTATATTGGTCTGTCTCTGTGTAGCTATCAGTATTCGTTAGGGAATCTTTCTTACGTGTCTTCTTCCACTATTCTCTGTCCTTGTGTCTCTTTCTCACCTGATAGTTGGTATGTATGTCTGTTTTCCCTCTTGTTCTTCTCTCTCTAACTTCTTATTGACTCCCCCTTCCTCCATTATTTTCCTCTTTTATACCCCCATTTTAATCTAGGAACCAAGACTACATACTGCTGAATGGACAGATTGTAAGGCAGAGAGAAATACACCTTTTTGTGGATGCTAGAATCTGCATATACACTCTGAACCACAGCTTCCCTCTCAATTAAATCTCAAATCTGCAAAAAGTACAGATTGCAGCCTACACTCTAACCTCAAAAGTGAACAAAGCCAGAAGACCCTCATAAGGAGAACAGGATATAGCAGAAGAGAAATAAAAGCAACCCCACCTTCCCCCCAAAACATAATTAAAGAAAGGGAAGGAAAGGGGGAGAGAGAAAAAAATAAACAAAAATGAAGAAAAACCAAAAGAAGAGTATGGGTCTCTCCCAGACCCCTGAGAGGGCAGACACTGAGAAAACTGACTTTGGAATGCAAACAATGAAGAGCCCCCAGAATGAAGGGTCTCAAACTACAAAGAAGAAAGAATCTCAGAGCTTGAGGACCAAAATATAGAACTAGCCCAAACTGAAAAAACACAGAAAACAAGCTCAAAAGGACAGAACAAAACCTCAAGAGATGAGCAATTACTTCAAGAGACCAAACCTAAGAGTAATTGGCATACCTGAGGCAGAAAGAGAGACAGAGACCACA
>NW_007019869.1:48421-75177 GCF_000164805.1 Carlito syrichta
CCTACAGGCTAGGAGAGCTTGGAGCCCTATCTTCAAAGTCCTAAAAGATAAGCAATTTCAACCAAGAATAACTTACCCGGCCAAGCTAAGCTTCATCAGCGAGGGAGAATTAAAATCTTTCCCAGATATCCAGTCCCTAAGAACTTATGCTGCCACCAAACCACCTCTACATAAAACACTTAAGAAAGTACTAATCACAGAAGAAAAGGAAAAAAAGAACAACAGTCTTCAAAAGAGTACAGGGAAATAAAATATACACGAACCAACCCCCAAATCAAAAGAAAGACAAAAAAGAACCCAGTGGAAGAACAACTCTATAAGTATTCTATGATAGGGATGAACTCTCACATTTCAATAATTAGCATGAATGTGAATGGACTAAATGTACCACTGAAAAGACATAGAATGGCAAAATGGAAAAAAAATATCACCAGGCAACAATATACTGCCTTCAAGAGACTCATCTCAATAGAAAGGACATACACAGACTCAAAGTAAGAATATGGGAAACAAACTTTGGGGCAAATAGAACACGAAAGAAAGGAGGAGTTGCGATCCTAATCTCAGGCAAAATACCATTTAAGCTATCAAAAATTAAAAAAAGATACAGACAGTCACTACATAATGATAAAAGGTTCACTACATCAACAGGAAAAATCTATCCTAAACATATATGCACCCAAAATAGGTGTACCAACTTTCATAAAGCAACTTCTAGGAAAACTAAAGAAAGATATTGACTCTAACACCATCATAACTGGGGACTTTAATACCCAACTCACAACCCTAGACAGATCATTGGGACAAAAAATCAGCAATGAGATCCGGAACCTCAATGTGACTCTTGACCAAATGGACTGAATTGATACCTGCAGAACACTCCACCCAATGACCACAGAATATACATTCTACTCATCACCACATGGAACATATTCTAAGATCGACCACATACTCGACCATAAATTAAGCATAAGCAAATTTAAAAGGACTGAATTTCTACCATGCATCTTCTTGGACACAGTGGAATAAAAATAAACATTGACACCAACAAAGTCCCCCCCAAACCCACAAAGACACGGACACCAAACAGCATGATACTCCTGGATCAATGATGAAATCAAAACAGGGATCAAAAGATACCTGGAAACAAATGAAAATGAAGAAACATCTTACCAAAATCTCTGGGATGCCTTAAAAGCTGTAGTAAGAGGGGAATTTATATCCCTACAAACACACATGAAGAAAATGGAAGGAACACAAACTAGCAGCCTAACAAGCCACCTAAGGAAGCTGGAAAAGCAAAACCACAAAAACCCTAATTTCAGCAGAAGAATCCAGATCACTAAAATAAAATTCTAAATCCAGAACATAGAAGACAAAAAGACAATACAAAAAATCATTGAAAAAAAAAACCTGAAAAGGAATTGAGTGGAATGGAATGTAGTGGAATGGAGTACTGAGGGATTAAATGGAGTGGATAGGAATGAAATAGAATGGAACGGAATGGAATGAGGAGGAATGGGATGGAATGGAATGGTAAGGAATGGAATGCAATGGAAGTGGATATGAATGTATTGAAATGGAGTGGAGAGCAATGGAAATGAAATGGAATTGAATTGAATAAACAGGAATGGCAATGAATGGAGAGGAGAAGGATGGAATGGAATGGAGAGGAAAGAATTGGAATGGAATGCAGAGGAATGGAATGGGATGGCGAGGAAGAGAATGACTGGAAATGGGATGCAATGGAAAGGAGAGGTATGGAATGGAATGGATTTAAATGAAATGGATTGGAAAGGAATGGCATAGAGTGGAATGGAATGGTGAGGAATGGATTGGAATGGAATGCAATGGAAAAGAATGGAAAGGAATTGAATGAACGAAGAGGAAAGGAATCAAATGAATTTGAATGGAATGAAATGGATTGGAATGGAGTAGAATGGAATGGAGTGGAATGGAATGGTGAAGACTGGAATTGAATGGAATGGAAAGAAATGTATTGGAATGGAATGAAGAGGTATGGAATGGAATGGAATGGAAAGGAATGGAATGAATGGAGGGGAATATAATGGAATGGAATGGAAATGGATGGAATAAAAAAATAGAGTGGAAGGGAATGAAAAGGAGAGCAAGTGATTATAATGGAATGGAATAAAGAGGAATGGAACGGACTGGAATGCAATGGAGAGAAATGGAATGAAATGGAATGGAATTGAATGAATAGGAATGGAATGAAATGGAATGCGAAGAAAGGGTATGGAGAGGGATGTAATTCAATGAAATGGAATGGAAAGGAGAGGAATGGAATAAAATGGAATGGAATGGAATGGAATAGAGAGGAATGGCATGGAATGGAATGGAATGGAGTGGAAAGGAATGTAATGGAATGGAATGGAAGGGAATGTAAAGGAATGGAATGGAAGGGAATGCAATGGATAGGAAGGGAATGGAATGGAAAGGAATGGAATGAATTGGAGAGGAATGGAATGGAATGGAGGGGAGAAGAATGGAATGGAATGCAATGGAATGGAATGGAGAGGATTGGAAAGTAATTGAATGGAATGGAAAAGAATCGAATGAAATGGAATGGAAAGAAGAGAAATGGAAGGTAATGGAATGGTAAGAAACAGAATGGAATAAAATGGATTGGAATGCAATAAAATGGAGAGGAAGAGAATAGAAAGAAATGGAATGTAATGGAATGGAGAGGAATGGAATCAAATGGAATTGATTGGAATGGACAGGAATGGCAAGTAATGAAATGGAAAGGAGTGGAGCAGAATGGAACTGAATGCAATTGAATTGAATGGAATTGAATGGAATGGAAAGAATGGAGTGGAATGGAATGGAGATGAACGAAATGGAATTGAATGGAATTAAATGGAATGAATGGCGAGGAATGGAATGCTATGTAGTGGAATGGAATGGAGTGGAATGGAATGGAGAGGAGTGGAATGGAATAGATAGGAAAGAAATGGAATGGAATGGAATGGAGAGTAGAGGAATGCAATGGAATGAAATGGAGCGAAATGGAATGGAATGGAATTGGGATGGATGGAATTGAATGGAATGAAGAGGAATCTAATGAAATAAAGTAGATTTGAATGAAGGGTAATAGCATGCAACGGAATGGAATGAAATGGAGTGGGATGGAATGGAAAAGAATGGAATGGAATGGTAAAGAATGGAATGGAATGGAATGGTGAGGAATGGAGGAGAATGGAATCAAATGGAATGGTGAGGAATGGAGGAGAATGGAATCAAATGGAATGGAATGGAATGGATTGGAGTGCAGAGCAATGGAATGGAATGAAATGGATAGGAATGGAATGGAATGGAATGGAAACGGTTGAAATAGAATGTAATGAAATGGAAAGGAATGGATTGCAATGGAATGGTGAGGAATGGAATGGAATGGAGAGGAATGAAATGGAAATGTATGGAGAGGAAAGGAAGGAAATGCAACGGAATGGAATGGAATAGAGAGAAATGGAATGGAATCCAATGGAATGGCATGGGATGGAAAGGAATGTAATAGACTGTAATGGAGTGGAGCAGAAAGCAATGGAATGTCTTGGAATGGAGTGGAGAGGAATGGAATTGAGTGAAATTAAATGAAATGGAGAAGAATGGAATGGAATGCAATTAAATGTAATGGATACTAGATGAATGGCATGTTTTGGAATGCAAATAAAAAGGAAAGGAATGGAATGGAATGAACGGAGAAGAATGGAATGGAATGGATTGGAATGGAAGGAAATGGAATGGAATGTAGTGGAATGGAATGTAGTGGAATAGAATGGAGTGGAATGGAATGGTGAGGAATTGAATGTAATGGAATGGAATTGATTGGAATGAAGAAGAATGGAATGGAATGGAATGAAATGGAATGGAATAAAGAAGAAGAGAATGGAAGGGAACGGAATGGAGAGGAAAGAAAATGAAATGGAATTGAATTGAACTAAGAGGAATGGCATTGAATGGAAAGGAGAAGTATAGAATGGAATGGGGAGGAAAGGATTGGAATGGAATGCAGAGGAATGGAATGGAATGGTGAGGAATGGAATGACTAGAAATGGAATGCAATGAAATGGAGAGGCATGGAATGGAATGGATTTAAATGAAATGGATTGGAGAGGAATGGCATGGAGTGGAATGGAATGGAGAGGAATGGAATGCAATGGAAAGGAATGGAATGAAATGGAATGAATGAAGAGGTTTGGAATGGAATGGATTTGAACGGAATGAAATTGAATGGAATGGAGTAGAATGGAATGGAGTCGAAAGGAATGGTGATGAATGGAATTGAATGTAATGTAATGGAATGGAAAGGAAGGGAATGGAATGGAATGGAGAGGAATGGAATGGAATGGAAAGGAATAGAATGAATGAAGAGGAATATAATGGATTGGAATGGAAAGTAATGGAATGGATTGAAACGGAATGGAATGGAATGAAAGGGAGAGGAAGTTATTGGAATGGAAGGGAATAAAGAGGAATGGAGCAGAATGGAGTGCAAAGGAGAGAATGGAAAGAAATGGAATGTATTTGAATGACGAGGAATGGAATGAAATGGAATGAGATGGAATGGGCTGGAGAGGAATGGAATTGAATGAAATGGAATGGAAAGAAATGGAAAGGAGAGGAATGGAATAAAATGGAATGCTATGGAATGGAATGGAGAGGAATGGCATGGAACGGAATGGAATGGAGTGGAATGGAATGGAACAGAGTGCAACTGAATGGAATGGAATGGAGATGAACGGAATGGAATGGCATGGAATGAAATGGAATGGATGGTGAGGAGAGCAATGGAATGGAGTGGAATGGAATGGAGAGGAAAGGATTGGAATGGATAGGAAAGAAATGGAATGGAATGGATTTTGGAGGAATGGAATGGAATTGAATGGAATGGAGTGGAGTGGAGAAAAATGGAGCGGAATTGAGTGGAAATGAATGGAAAGGATTGGAATGGAATGGAATAAAATGGAAAGGAACGAAATGAGTGTAGAGGAATGGAATTTAAAGAAATGGAATGAATAGAATGGAGAGGAATGGAATAAAATGGAATGGAATGGAATGCAGAGGAATGACATGGAATGAAATGGAAAGAATTGGAATGGAATGGAATGGAACAGGATAGAATGGAATGGAATTGAATGAAATGAAATGGATTGGAGGTGAACCTAATGGAATGGAATGGAAGGGTGAGGAATGTAATGGAGAGGAATGTAATGGAATTGAATGAAATGGAAAGGAATGGAATGAAATGGAATGGAATGAAGAGGAATGGAATTGAATGGAATGGGGAGGAATGGAATGGAATGGAATGGGGAGGATAAGAATGGAAGGGAATGAAATGGAATGGAATGGAACGGAGTGCACTGGAGTGGAGATGAATGGAATGGAATAGAGAGGAATGGAATGGAATGGATAGGAATCGAATCAAATAGAATGGAATGAAGATGAAGGGAGAGAAGAGAGAACAATAAAATATAATGTAACAGAATTGAATGGAATGGAGAGGTATGTAAAGGAATGGAATGCAATGGAGAGGAATGGAATGGAATGAAATGGCGAAGAATGGAATGAAATAGAATGGAATGGGATGGAAAGGAGTGGAATTGAGTGGAAAGGAAGGGAATGGAATGGAATGGAGTGGAAAAGAATGGGGTTGAAAGGAATGGAGTGGAATGGAATGGAATGGAATGAAGAGGAATGGAAAAGAACGGAATGGAATGGATGGCAAAGAATGGAATGGAATAGCATGGAATGGAAAGAAATGATATGGAGTGGAATTGAGTAGAGAGGAAGGGAATGGAATGGAATGGAGTGGAATGGAAAAGAGTGGAATGGAATAGATAGTAATGGAGTGGAATGGAATGTATTGAGGAGTAATGGAATGGAATGAAATACAATGGAAAGGAATGGAGTGGAGAGGAATGAAGTGGAATAGACTGGAGAGTAATGGAATGGAAAGGAGTGGAATGGAGAGGAATGAAATGAAATGGAATTGAATAAAATGAATGGAAATGAATGGAATAAAATTGATTGGAATGGAAAGGAGTGGAATGGAATGGAAAGGAATGCAAGGATATTGGATTGAGTGGAATGGAACGGAATGGTCTTGAACAGAATGGAATGGAATGGATGGTGAGGAATGAAATGGAACGGAATAGCATGGAATGTAATAGAATGAAATGGAGTGGAAACGAGAAGAATGGAATGGAATGGAAATGAATGGTGAGAAATGGGATGGAATGGAAGGGAGTGGAATGGAATGGTGAGGAATGGAAAGGAATTGAAAGTAATGGAATGAAATTGAATGGAATGGAATGCAATGGAGTGAGGGCGAATGGGATGGAATGGAATGGAACTGAATGGAATGCAATGGAGGGGAGAGTAATGGAATGTAATGTAGTGGAATGGAATGAAATGGAATGGAATGGAACAGGATGGAATAGAAAGCAATGAGGTGGAATGGAAAGAAATGGAATGGAATGGACAAGAATAGAACGAAATGGAATGGATTGGAATGGAATGTATTGCAATGGAGAGGAATGGCACGGACTTGAATGGAATGGATCGGAATGGAATGGAATAGAATGGATAGGAATAGAATGGAATGGAATGGAATAAAGAATAATAGAATGGAATGTAGAGGAAAAGAAATGAAATGGAATTGAATTGAATGAAGAGGAATGGCATTGAATGGAATGGAATAGAATGGAGATGGATGGAATGGAATGGAGAGGAAAGGATTGGAATGGATTGCAGAGAAATGGAATTTAATCATGAGGAATGGAATGACAAGAATTAGAATGCAATGGAATGGAGAGTTATGGAATAGAATGGATTTAAAGGAAATGGATTCGAGAGGAATGACAAGGAATGGAATGGAATGGGGAGGAATGGAGTGGCATGGGATGGAATGCAATGGAAAGGAATGGAACGGAATGGAATGAACGAAGAGGAAACGAATGGAATGGATGTGAATGGAATGAAACGGAATGGAGTGGAGGAGATTGGAATGGAGTGGAATGGAATGGTGACAACGTAATGGAATGGAATGGAGAGGAATGGAATGGAATGGAATGGAAAGGAATGGAAAGAATGGAGAGGAACATGATGGAATGGAATTGAAAAGAATGGAATGCAATGAATTGGAATAGAATGGAATGGAATAAAGAGCAAGAGATCGGAATGGAATGGAATAAAAGGGAATGGAATGGAATGGAATGAGATTCAATGGAGACGAAAGGAATAAAATGGAATGGAATTGAAGGAAGAGGAATGGAATGAAATGGAATGAGATGGAATGATATGGAGAGGAAAGGAATTGAATGAAATGGAAAGGAAAGGAATGGAATAAAATGGAATGGTAGGGAATGGAATGGAGAGGAATGGCGTGGAGTGGAATGGAATGGAGTGGAAATAAATGGAATGGAATGGAAGGGAATATAGAGGAATAGAATGGAATGAAATCCAATGGATAGGAAGGGAATGGAATGGAATGGAAAGGAATGGCATGGAACCAAAAAGAATGGAATGGATTGGAATGGAATGAGGATAAATGTAATGGAATGGAATGCAATGAAACGGAATGGAATGGAATGGAAAGGAAGGAAATGGAATGGAATGGAATGGAGAAGAATGGAAAATGATGGAAAGTAACAGAGAAGAATGGAAAAGAATGAAAAGTAATGGAGTGCAATGGAATGGAGAGAATGGAAAATGCATGGAATAGAATAAAGGGCAATGGAATGGAATTGAATGGAGATGATTGTTATTCAATGGAGTAGAATGGAATGGAGAGGAATGGAATTGAATGAAATGGAATGGAATTGAATGGAATGGAGAGGAATGGACTGGAATGGATTCAATGGAATGGAGAGGAATGGAATGGAATGAAAGGGAGAGTAATGGAATGGAATGCAATGGAATGAAATGGTGAAGAATGAAAAGGAATTGAATGGAATGTAAAGGAATGGAATGAAATGGAAAGGATTGAAGAGGAAAGGAATGGAATGGAATGGAAAGGAATAGAATGGAAAGGAATGCAATGTAATGGAGAGGATTGGAATAGAATGAAACAAGATGGAATGGAGAGGAATGGAACAAAAAGGAATGCATTGAAATGGAGAGGAATGCCATGGAATGAAACGAAAGGATTGAAATGAAATGGAACGGAATGCAATTGAATTGAAAGGAATTGAATAGAATGGAAGGGATTGGATATGAACGGAATGGACGGGAGTGGAATGAAATGAAATGGATTGTGAGGAATGGAATGGAATGGAGTGGAAAGGTATGCAGTGGAACGGAATGGAGAGGAGTGGAATGGAACGGATAGGATAAAAATGGAATGGAATGGAATGAATGGGAATGGATTGAGGAGGAACGGAAAGGAATGGAATGTAGTAGAGAGGAGAGGAACGAAGTGGAATGGAGTGAAATTGAATGGAATGGATTGGAATGGAATGGAATGGAAAGGAATGGAATGAGTGGAGAGGAATGAAATGTAAAGAAATGGAATAAATGGAATGGAGAGGAATGGAATAAAGTGGAATGGAATTGAATGGAGAGGAATGGTGTGGAATGAAATGGAAAGGATTGGAAGGGAATGCAAAGGAATTGAACGGAATAGAATTGAATGGAATGAAATAGATTGGAGATGAACGTAATGGATTGGAGAGGAATGATGAGGAATGGAATGGATAGGAATGAAAAGGAATGGAATGGAATGGAATAGAATGCAATGGAATGAGGAGGAATGTAATGGAATGCAATGAAATAGAAAGGAATGGAATGGAATGAAGGGGAATGGAATGGAACGGAGTGCAATGAAGTGGGAAGAAATGGAAAGGAATGGAGAGGAATGGAATGGAATGGAGAGGAATCTTATAGAATGTAATGAAGAGTAATGGAATGGAATGAAGATGAATGGAGAGAAAGGAGTGGAATTCAATGTAATGTAACAGAATAGAATGGAATGGAGAGGTGTGGAAAATAATGGAATGCAATGGTGAGGAATGAAATGGAATGGAGACGAATGGAATGGAATGAAATGGAATGGAATTGAGAGGAATGGAATAAAATGAAGAGGAATGGAATTCAATGAAGAGGAATGGAATGGAAAGGAATGAAGTGGAGAGGAATGGAATGAAATGGAATGGAAAGGAAAGGAATGAAATGAAGAAGAATTGAGAGGGTAGGAATGTATTGTGATTGAATTGAATGGGAAAGAATGGAGTTTAAAGGAATGGTGAGGAATGGAATGGAATGGATTGGAAAGGAATGAAATGGAGAAGAATGGAATGGAATTGAATGGAAAGGAATGAAATGGAGTGTAATTGAGTGGAGAGGAAGGGAATGGATTGGAATGCACTGGGATGGACAGGAGTGAAATGGAACGGTGAGGAATGGAATGGAATGAACAGTAATGGAATGGAATGGAATGGATAGAGGACTAATGGAATGGAATGGAATGAAATGCAATGGAAATGAATGGAGTGTAGTGGAGAGGAATGGAGTGGAATAGATTGGAGAAGAATGGAATGGAAAGGAATGCAATGAAATGGAATGAAATGCGGAGAGGAATGGAATGCAATGAAATGGAATGAAATGGATTGGAAACGAATGGAAAGGAGAGGAAAGGAATAAAATGGAATGATATGGAATGGAATGAAGAGGAATGGCATGGAATGGAAGGGAATGGAGTGGAAAGAAAAGGAATGGAATGGAATGGAATGGAAGGATTGTAGAGGAATGGAATGGAAAAGAATGAAATGGAATGGACGGAACAGAAAGGAACTGAATAGATGGAATGGAAGGAGGATGAAAGTAATCTAAGGGAATGCAATGGAACGGTTTGGAATGAAATGGAAAGGAATGAAATGGAGTGGAGAGGAATGAAATGGAATGGAGGGGAGAAGAATGGAATAGAGAGGAATGAAATGGAATGGAGAAGAATGGAATGTAATGGAGTGCAATGGAATGGAGAGGAAAGGAAATGCATGGAATAGAAAAAAGCAGAATGGAATGGAATTGAATGCAGGCGAATGTTATTGAATGGAATAGAATGGAATGTAGAGGAATGGATTTGAATGGAATGGAATGGAATAGAATGGAATGTAATAGAATGGAATGGAATGGAATGGAATGGAGATGAATGGATTGGAATGTACTCAATGGAATAGAGAGTAATGGAATTGAATGAAAAGGAGAGGAATGGAATGGAATGGAATGCAATGGAATGGAATGGAGAGGAATGGAAAGGAATTGAATGGAATGTAAAGGAATGGAATGAAATGGAATGGAGCGAAGAGGTAAGGAATGGAATGGAATGGAAAGGAATAGAATGGATTGAAATGGAATGGAATGGAATGGAGAGGATTGGAAATGAAAAAAATGGAATGGAATAGAGAGGAATGGAAATGCATGGAATAGAATAAAGCGGAATAGAATGGAATTGAATGGAGGCGAATGTTATTCAATGGAAAAGAATGGAATGTAGAGTAATGGACTGGAATGGAATGGAATGGAACGGAATGGAATGGAGAGGAATGGATTGGAATGGATTCAATGAAAAGGAGAAGAACGTAATGGAGAGGAATGGAATAAAATGAAATAGCTTGGAGTGGAGAAGAATGGCATGGAATGAAATCGAAAGGAGAGCAATGGAATGGAACGGAATGCAATTGAATTGAAAGGAATTAAATGAAATGAAATGGAATGGAGATGAACGGAATTGAATGGAGTGGAATGAACTGGAATAGATGGTGAGGAATGGAATGGAATGGAGTGAAATGGCATGGAATGAAATGGAAAGAACTGGAAGGAAATGGAAAGGAATGGAATGGGATAGAATGGAATAGAATTGAATGGAATGAAATGGATTGGAGATGTACGTAATAGAATGGAATGTAATGGTGAGGAATGGAATGGAGAGGAATGGAAAGGATTGGAATGGACTGGAATGATATGGAATGGAGAGGAAAGGAATGGAAAGATATGTAATTGATTTGAATAAAATTGAATGGAAATGAATGGAATATAATTGAAAGGAATGGAAATCGAAAGGAGAGCAATGGAATGGAACGGAATGCAATTGAATTGAAAGGAATTAAATGAAATGAAATGGAATGGAGATGAACGGAATTGAATGGAGTGGAATGAACTGGAATAGATGGTGAGGAATGGAATGGAATGGAGTGAAATGGCATGGAATGAAATGGAAAGAACTGGAAGGAAATGGAAAGGAATGGAATGGGATAGAATGGAATAGAATTGAATGGAATGAAATGGATTGGAGATGTACGTAATAGAATGGAATGTAATGGTGAGGAATGGAATGGAGAGGAATGGAAAGGATTGGAATGGACTGGAATGATATGGAATGGAGAGGAAAGGAATGGAAAGATATGTAATTGATTTGAATAAAATTGAATGGAAATGAATGGAATATAATTGAAAGGAATGGAAAGAAGAGGAAGGCATGTAATGGAATGCAAGGGAATGGAATGGAATGGAATAGAATGCAATGGAATGGAATGGAATGGAGATGAATGGAAGGGAATTTAATCTAATGGACTGGACTGGAATGGAATGGAATGGAGTAGAATGGAATAGATGGTGAGGAATGGAATGGAACAGAACAGAATGGAAAGGAAGAGAATGGAATGGTAGGGAAAGGAGATGAACGGAATGGAAAGGAAAGGAATGGTGAGGAATGGGATGAAATGGAATGGAATGGAGTGGAATGGAATGGTGAGAAATGGAATGGAAAGGATCATAACGGAATGAAATTGAATGGAAGGCAATGCAATGGAATGAGGGGGAACAAATGGGATGGAAAAGAATGGAACGGAATGGAATGGAATGGAGGGGAGAGTAGTGGAATGGAGTGGAGTGGAATGTAATGGAATGGAACGGAATGGAATAGGTTGGAATGGAGAGCAATGAAGTGGAATGGAAAGAAATAGAAAGGAATGGACAAGAATGGAATGCAAAAGAATGGATTGGAATGGAAAGGAATGGACAAGAATGGAATGGAATGGAATGGAATGGAATTGATTGATATGGAGTGGAAATGAATGGAATGAAATTGAATGGAATGGAAAGGAATTCCATGGAAGAGAATGCAAGGGAATAGAAGGGAATGTCATGTAATAGAATGGAATGGAGATGAATGGAATGGAATGAGAGGGATGGGATGGAATTTAATGAAAAGGAATGTTATAAAATGGAACAGAATGGAATGGAAAGGAGGGGAGAAAAATGGAATGAAATGGAAAGGAACAAAATGGAATGGAATGGAATAGAATGGAATTGGGAGCAATCAAGTGGAATAGAAAGAAATGGAATGGAATGGGCAAGAATGGAATGCAAAGGAATGGATTGGATTGGAATGGAATGGAATGGAGAGGAATGGCATGGACTGGAATAGAATGGAGTGGAATGGAATGGAATAAAATAGATAAGAAAGGAATGGAATGGAATGGAAAAATGAAGAATAGAAGGGATTGGAGAGGAAAGGAAATGAAATGGAATTGAATTGAACGAAGAGGAATGGCATTGAATGGAATGGAATGGAATGGAGAAGGATGGAATGGAATGGAATGGTAAGGAAAGGATTGGAATGCAATGTAGAAGAATGGAATGGAATGGTGAGGAGTGGAATGACTAAAAATGGAATGCAATGCAATGGAGATGTATGGAATGAAATAAATTTAAATGAAAAGGTTTGGAGAGTAAGGGCATGGAGTGGAATGGAATGGGGAGGAATGGAATGAAAAGGAAGGGAATGCAATGGAAAGAATGGAACAGAAAGGAATGAATGAAGAGAAAGGGAATGGAATGGATTTGAATGGAATGAAATGGAATGGACTGGAGTGGAATGGAATGGAGGGAAATAGAATGGTAAGGAATGGAATGGAATGAAATGCAATGGAATTGAATGAAGAGGAATGGAATGAAATGGAATGGGATGGAATGGAATTGAGTGAAATGGAATTGAGTGAAATGGATTGGAAATGAATGAAAGGGGAGGAATGGAATAAAATAGAATGGTATGGAATGGAATGGAGAGGACAGGCATGGCATGGAATGGAATGGAAAGGAATAGAAGGGAATGAGGAATGGAATGGAATGGAAAGCAATGGATAGGAAAGGAATGCAATGGAATGGAAAGGAATGGAATGAAATGGAATGGAATGGAAAGGAATGGAATAGATTGCAATTGAATGAGTATGAATGTAATGTAATGAAATGAATGGAACAGAATGGAATGGAATGGAACGAATGGAATGGAGTGGAGAGTAATGGAATGTAATGGAGGGGGAAAGAATGGAATGGAGAAGAATGGAAGAGAATGGAATGAAATTGAGTGAAATGGAATCTTATGGAAAGGAGAGAAATGGAAATGCATGGAAAAGAATAAAGGGGAATGTAATGGAATTGAATGGTGGCCAAAGTTAATGAATGAAATAGAACCGAATGGAGAGGAATGGAATTGAATAGAATGGGTTGGAACGCATTGCAATGGAATGGAGAGTAATGGAATGGAATGAAAGGAAGAGGAATGGAATGGAATAGAATGGAATACCATGAAATGGAACAAGGAGGAAGGAAAAGGAAGGGTTTGCAATGGAATGGAGAGAAATGGAATGAAATGAAAGAGAGAGGAATGGAATGGAATGGAATTGAATGAAATGGAGAGGAATGTAAAGGAATTGAATGGAATGGAAAGGAATGGAATGAAATGGAATGAAATGAAGTGGAATGGAATGGAATGGATAGGAATAGAATGGATTGGAATGGAATGGAATGAAATTGAGAGGAATGGAATAAAAAGAAATGGAATGGAGGGGAATGGAGTAAAATGAAATGGATTGGAATGGAGAGAGAGGTCATGGAATGAAATGGAAAGGAGTGGAATGGAATGGAACGGAATGAAATTGAACTGAATGGAATTGAATGAAATGGAATGAAATGGAGATAAACGGAGTGGAATGGAATGGAATTAAATGGAAAGGATGGTGAGGAATGGAAAGGAGTGGAATGGAATGGAGAGGAATGGAATGGAATGGAATGGATTGGAATTGAATGGAATGGAATGGACTGGAATGAAATGGAATTGAATGGAAATGTAAGAAAAACATGGATTGGAATGGAATGGAATGAAATGGAGAGGAAACGAATGGAAAAATTGCAATGTAAGTAGAGGAATGGAATGGAATGGAATGTAGTGGAACATAATGCAGAGGATCTGAATTGAATGGAATGGAAAAGAAAGAAATGGAATGGAATGGGATGCAGTGAAGAGGAATAGAATGGAAAGGAATGAAATGAAGAATGGAATGGAACAGAATGGATTCGAAAGGAATGAAATGGAATGGAATTGAGTGGAAAAGAAGGGAATGATATGGAATGGAATGGAGAGGAATGGAATTGAAAGAAACAGAATGGAGTGGAATGGAATGGAACAGAATAGAAAGGAATGGAATTGAATGGAATGGAGTCGAATGGAGATGAACGGAAAGGAATAGAATAGATCATGAGAAATGGAATGAAATGGAAAGGAGTGGAATGAAATGGTCAGAAATGAAATTGTATGGATAGGAATGGAATGGAATGGAGTGGAATGGAATGGATGGTAAGGAATGAAATGGAATGGAACAGAATGGAATGGAATAGAATGGAATGGAAGGGAAAGGAGATGAACGGAATGGAAAGGAAAGGAATGGTGAGGAATGGATGGATTGGAATGGAATGGAGTGGAATGGAATGGTGAGGAAAGGAATGGAATGTATCGTAATGGAATGAAATTGAATGGAAGGAAATGCAATGGAATGAGGGGCAATGCGATGGAATAGAATGAAACGGAATGGACTGAAATGGAGAGGAAAGTAATGGAATGGAGAGGAGTGTAATGGAATGGAATGGAACGAAATGGAATAGGTTGGAATGGAGAGCAATGAAGTGGAATGGAAAGAAATGGAAAGGAATGGACAAGAATGGAATGCAAACGAATGGATTGGAATAGAAAGTAAAGGAATGCAATGGAATGGAATGCAATGGAATGGAATGCAATGAAGAGGAATGGAATGGAATGGAAGGGAAAGGCGAAGAATGGAATGGAATGGAAAGGAATGGAGAAGAATGAAATGGAATTGAATGAAATGGAGTGGAAATGAATAGAATAAAATTGAATGGAATGGAAAGGAGAGGAATTCCATGGAAGGGAATGCAAGGGAATGGAAGGGAATGGAATGTAATAGAATGGAATGGAGATGAATGGAATGGAATGGAATGAGGGGGAATGGGATGGAATAGAATGAAAAGGAATGGAATAAAATGGAACAGAATGGAATGGAATGGAGGGGAGAGGAATGCAATGCAATGGAGAGGAACAAAATGGAATGGAATGGAATGGAATGGAATAGGAGAGAATAGGGAGCCATAAAGTGGAATGGAAAGAAATGGAATGGAATGGACAAGAAAGGAATGCAAAGGGATGGATTGGATTGGAATGGAATGGAGTAGAATGGCATGGACTGGAATAGAATGGGGAGGAACGGAATGGAATAAAATGGATAGGAACGGAATGGAATAGAATGGGAAAATGAAGAATAGAATGGAATGGAATGGATTGGAGAGGAAAGAAAATAAAATGGAATTGAATTGAACAAAGAGGAATGGCATTGAATGGAATGGAATGGAATGGAATGTAGTAGGGTGGCATGGAATGGTGTGGAAAGGATTGGAATGTAATGTACAGGAATGGAATGGAATGGTGAGGAAAGGAATGACTAGAAATGGAATGCAATGAAATGGAGATGTATGGAATGGAATAGATTTAAATGAAAAGGTTTGGAGAGCAATGGCATGGAGTGGAATGGAATGAAAAGGAATGGAATGCAATGGAAAGGAATGGAACGGAATGGAATGAACGAAGAGAAATGGAATGGAATGGATTTGAATGGGATGAAATGGAGTGGAATGGAATGGAATGGAGTGAAATGGAATCGCGAGGAATGGAATGGAATGAAATGTAATGCAATTGAATGAAGAGGAATGGAATGAAATGAAATGGGATGGAATGGTATGGAGAGGAATGGAATTGAGTGAAATGCATTGGAAATGAATGGAAAGAG
The DNA here is from genome assembly GCF_000164805.1 of Carlito syrichta. NCBI lineage: Eukaryota > Metazoa > Chordata > Mammalia > Primates > Tarsiidae > Carlito > Carlito syrichta. Next base: position 64,579 of record NW_007019869.1, read on the forward strand.
GAGGAATGGAATAAAATGGAATGGTATGGAATGGAATGGAGAGAAAAGACATGGCATGGAATGGAATGGAAAGGAATGGAAGGGAATGTAGAGGAATGGAATGGAATGGAATGCAATGGATAGGAAGGAAATGGAATGGAATGGGAATGAATGGAATGGAATGGAACAAAACGGAACGGAATGGAAAGGAATGGAATGGATTGCAATTTAATGCGAAAGAATGCAATGTAATGAAATGAATGGAATGGCAGGGAATGGAATGGAAGGAATGGAATGGAGTGGAGAGTAATGGAATATAATGGAGGGGAAAAGAAAGGAATGGAGAGGGATGAAATGGAATGGAATGGAGAAGAATGAAAAAGAATGGAATGCAATTAAGTGAAATGGAATCTTATGGAATGGAGAGGAAAGGAAATGCATGGAATAGAATAAAGGGGAATGAAATGGAATTGAATGGTGGCGAATGTTATTGAATAAAATAGATGGAATGGAGAGGAATGGAATGGAATGGAGAGAAATGGATTGAAATGCATTGCAATGGAATGGAGAGGAATGGAATGGAATGCCATGAAATGGAACGGACAGGAAGGGAAAGGAAGGGATTGGAATGGATTGCAATGGAATGGAGCGGAATGGAATGAAACGAAAGAGAGAGGAATGGAATGGAATGGAATTGAGTGGAATGGAGAGGAATATAAAGAAATTGAATGGAATGGAATGAAATGGAATGGAATGAAGTGGAATGGAATGGAATGGAATGAATAGGAATAGAATGGATTGGAATGGAATGGAATAAACTGGAGAGGAATGTAATAGAAAGAAACGGAATGGAGGGGAATGGAGTACAATGAAATGGATTGGAATGGAGAGGGATGTCATGGAATGAAATGGAAAGGATGGAATGGAATGGAACGGAATGAAATTGAATTGAATGGAATGAATGAAATGGAATGAAGTGGAAATAAACGTAATGGAATGGAATGGAATTAAATGGAAAGGTTGGTGAGGAATGGAGTGGAATGGAAAGGAGTGGAATGGAATGGAGAGGAATAGAATGGAATGGATAGGAAAGGAATGGAATGGAATGGAATGGATTGAGGAGGAAGCGAATGGAATGGAACATAATGACGTGGAGTGGAGAGGAATGGGGTGGAATGGAGTGGAGAGAAATGGAATGGATTGGAAAGGAAAGGAGAGGAATTGAGTGGAGTGTAATAGAATAGAATGGATTGAAATGGAAAGGAATGGAATGGAATTGAAAGGAATGGAATTTAAAGAAATAGAAAGAATGGAATGGAGAGGAATGGAATAAATGGATTGGAATGGAAAGGAGAGGAATGGCATGTTATGAAATGGAAAGGATTGGAAGGGATTGGAATGGATTGGAACAGAATAGAATGTAAGGGAATTGAATGGCATGAAATGGATTGAAGATGAACATAATGGAATGGAATGGAATAGAAACGAAGGGAATGGAATGAAATGGAAAGGAATGGAGAAGCATGGAAAGGAATGAAAAGAAGAGGAATGGAATGGAATGGAATGGAAAGGAAAGGAGAAGAATGGAATGAAATGGAATGGAAAGTAATGAAATCTAGTGGAATATAGACGGATGGAATGTATTGTAATTGAGTGGAATGGAATGAAATGGAAAAAATGGAGATGAAAGGAATTGTGAGGAATGGAATGGAATGGAGAGGAATGGAATCGAATGGAATAGACTGGAATGAAATGGAATTGAATGGAAATGTAAGAAAAAATGGAATGGAATGAAATGGAGAGGAATGGAATGGAAAAATTGTAATGGAAGTAGAGGTATGGAATGGAATGGAATATAGTGGAACATGATGGAGAGGATCGGAATTGAATGGAATGGAAAGGAAAGGAAGGGAATGGAATGGAATGGAATGAAAAGGAATGAAATGAAGAATGGAATGGAACAGAATGGATTCGAAAGGAATGAAATGGAGTGGAATTGAGTGGACAAGAAGGGAATGATACAGAAAGGAATGGAGAGGAGTGGAATTGAAAGAAGCAGAACAGAGTGAAATGGAATGGAATGGAATAGAAAGGAATGGAATTGAATGGAATGGAGTCGAATGGAGATGAACGAAATGGAATAGAATAGATCTTGAGGAATGGAATGGAGTGGAATGGAATAGAGTGGAATGCAATGGTCAGAAATAATATTATATGGATAGGAATGGAATGGAATGGAATGGATTGAAAAGGAATGGAATGAAATGGAATGGAATGGAGTGGAATGGAATGGATGGTGAGGAATGAAATGGAACGGAACAGAATGGAATGGAATAGAATGGAATGGAAGGGAAAGGAGATGAACGGAATGGAAAGGGAAGGAATGGTGAGGAGTGGGATGGAACGGAATGGATTGGAGTGGAATGGAATGGTGAGGAATTGAATGGAATGAATCGTAATGGAATGAAATTGAATGGAAGGCAATGCAATGGAATGAGAGGGAATGGGATGGAATAGAATGGAACGGAATGGAATAAAATGGAGGGGAGAGTAGTGGAATGGAATGGAGTGTAATGGAATGTAATGGAACAAAATGAAATAGGTTGGAATGGAGAACAATGAAGTGGAATGGAAAGAAATGGATGGACAAGAATGGAATGCAAAAGAATGGATTGGAAAGAAATAGAATGGAACAAAAGGAATGCAATGGAATGGAATGCAATGAAGAGGAATGGAATGGAATGGAAAGGAATGGTGAAGAATGGAATGGAGTGGAATGGAAAGGAATGGAGAAGAATGAAATGGAATGGAATGGAAATTAATGAAATGGAGTGGAAATGAATGGAATAAAATCGAATGGAATGGAAAGGAGAGGAATTCCATGGAAGGGAATGCAAGGGAATGCAAGGGAATGGAATGTAATAGAATGGAAAGGAGACACATGGAATGGAATGGAATGTGGGGGAATGGGATGGAATTGAATGAAAAGGAATGGAATGGAGGGGAGAGGAATAGAATGCAATGGAGAGGAACAAAATGGAATGGAATGGAATTGAATGGACGGAACAGGATGGAAGAGTGAGCAAAAAAGTGGAATGGAAAGAAATGGAATGGAATGGACAAGAATGGAATGCAAAGGGATGGATTGAATTGGAATGGAATGGAATGGCGAGGAATGGATAGGAAAGGAACGGAATGAAAAAAAGAAGAATAGAATGGAATGGAATGGATTAAAGAATTAAAGAAATGAAATGGAATTGAACTGAAAGAAGAGTAATGGCATTGAATGGAATGGAGAAGGATGGAATGGAATGGTGAGAAAAGGATTGAAATGTAATGTAGAGGAATGGAATGGAATGCTGAGGAAAGGAATGACTAGAAAGGAATGACTAGAAATGGCATGGAATGGAATGGAATGGGGAGGAATGGAATGAAAAGGAATGGAATGCAATGGAAAGGAATGGAACGGAATGGAATGAATGAAGAGAAATGGAATGGAATGGATTTGAATGGAATGTAATGGAATGGAATGGAGTGGAATGGAATGGAGTGAAATGGAATGGTGAGGAATGGAATGGAATGAAAGGTAATGGAATTGAATGAAGAGGAATGGAATGAAATGGAATGGGATGGAATGGTATGGAGAGAAATGGAATTGAGTGAAATGGATTGCAAATGAATGGAAAGGGGAGGAATGGGATAAAATGGAATGGTATGGAATGGAATGGAGAAGAAAGGCATGGCATGAAATGGAATGGAAAGGAATGGATGGGAATGTAGAGGAATGGAATGGAATGGAATAGAATGCAATGGATAGGAAGGGAATGGAGTGGAATGGAAAGGAATGGAATGGAATGGAAAGGAATGGAATGCATTGCAATTGAATGAGTATGAGTGTAATGTAATGAAATGAATGGAACGCAATGGAATGGAATGAAGTGGAGTGGCATGGAATATAATGGAGGGGAAAAGAATGGAATGGAGAGGAATGAAATGGAATGGAATGGAGAAGAATGGAAAAGAATGGAATGCAATTAAGAGAAATGGAATCTTATGGAATGGAGAGGAATGGAAATGCATGGAATAGAATAAAGGTGAATGTAATGGAATTGAATGGAGGCGAATGTTACTGAATGGAATAGAATGGAATGGAAATGAATGGAATGAAGAGAAATGGATTAGAATACATTGCAGTGGAATTGAGAGGAATGGAATGGAATGTCATGAAATGGAATGGAGAGGAAGAGAAAGGAAGGGATTTGAATGGATTGCAATGGAACTGAGAGGAATGAAATGTAATGAAAGAGAGAGGAATGGAATGGAATGCAATTGAATAGAATGAGAGGAAAGTAAAGACATTGCATGGAATGGAAAGGAATGGAATGAAATGGAATGGAATGAAGTGGAATGGAATGGAACGGAATGGATAGGAAGAGAATGGATGGAATGGAATGAAATGAAATGGAGAGGAATGTAATTGAAAGAAACGGAATGGAATGGGATGGAGGGGAATGGAGTAAAATGAAATGGATAGGAATGGAGGGGGATGTCATGGAATGAAATGGAATGGAGTGGAATGAAATGGAACAGAATGAAATTGAATTGAATGGAATTGAATGGAATGGAATGAAATGGAGATAAACGGAATGGAATTGAATGGAATTAAATGGAAAGGATGGTGAGGAATGGAGTGGAATGGAGAGGAATGGAAAGGAGTGGAATGGAAAGGAGTGGAATGGAAAGGAGAGGAATGGAATGGAATGGACAGGACAGAAATTGAATGGCGTGGAATGGAATGGAATGGAATGGAATGGATTGAAGAGGAACCGAATGGAATGGAATGGAATGGAGTGGAGTGAAGAGTAATGGAGTGGAATGGAGTGGAGAGAAATGGAATGGATTGGAAAGGAAAGGAGAGTAATCGAATGGAGTGGAATAAAATGGAATGGATTGAAATGGAATGGAATGAAATGGAAAGGAACGGAATGGAATGGAAAGGAATGGAATTTACAGAAATGGAATGAATGGAATGGAGAGAAATGGAATAAATGGAATGGAATGGAAAGGAGAGGAATGGCATGCTATGAAATCGAAATGATTGGAAGGGATGGAATGGATTGGAATGGAACAGAATGAAAGGGAATTGAATGGAATGAAATGGATTGGAGATGAACGTAATGGAATGGAAAGAAATGGAATGGAAATGAAGGGAATGGAATGAAATGGAATGGAATGGAGAGGAATGAAAAGGAATGGAAAGAAGAGAAATGGAATGGAATGGAAAGGAAAGGAAAGGAGAAGAATGGAATGAAATGGAATGGAAAGTAATGAAATCTAGTGAAATTGAGAGGGATGAAATGTATTGTAATAGAGTGGAATGGAATGGAATGGAAAAAGATGGAAATGAAAGGAACTGCGAGGAAGGGAATGGAATGGAATGGAGAGGATGGAATGGAAAGGAATGGACTGGAATGAAATGGAATTGAATGGAAATGTAAAGAAAGGAATGGAATGGAATGGAAAGGAATGGAATGAAATGGAGAGCAGTGGAATGGAAAAATTGCAATGGAGGTAGAAGAATGTAATGTAATGGAATGTAGTGAAACATAATGGAGAGGATAGGAATTGAATGGAAAGGAAAGGAATGGTATGGAATGGAATGCAATGAAGAGGAATGGAATGGAATGCAATTAAATGAAGAATGGAATGGAATGGAATCGAAAGGAATGTAATGGAGTGGAATTGATTGGAGAGGAAGGGAATGACAGGGAAACGAATGGAATGGAATGGAGATGGATGGAATTGAAAGAAACAGAAAGGAGTAGAATGGAATTGAACTGAATAGAAAAGAATGGAATTGAATGGAATGGAGTGGAATGGAGATGAATGGAATGGAATAGAATAGATCTTGGTGAATGGAATGGAATGGAGTGGAATGGAATAGAGTGGAATGGAATGGTCAGAAATGGAATGGTATTGATAGGAATGGAATGGAATGAAATGGAATAGAATGGATTGAAAAGGAGTGAATGGAATGGAATGAAATGGAATGGAATGGAACAAATAAAATGGAATGAATGGAATGAATTGCAATGGAATGGAACGGAATGGAGCGTAGTGGAGAGGATTGGACAGAATGGAGTGTAGAGGAATGGAATGGAATGGAAAGGTGAGAAATAGAATTGATTGGAGAGGAATCGAAATAAATGGAATGGAATGGAGAGGAATGGAAGGGAATGAAATGGAATGGAATAGAATGAAATGGAAAGGAATGGAATTAAAAGAAATGGAATTGAATGGAATGGAGATGAAGGAAATAAAATTGAATGGAATAGAATGGAGAGAAATGGCATGCAATGAAATGGAAAGGAGAGGAATGAAATGGAATGGAGCAGAATAGATTGGAATAGATTTCAATGGAAAGCAATGGGATACAGATGAAAGGAATGGAATGGAATAAATTGGTGAAGAATGGGATGGAATGGAACAAAGTGGAATGGAATGGAGTGGAATGAAATGGTGGGGCATGTAATGGTTAAAAATGGAATGAAAAGGAATGGAATGGAATAGAAGGAAAGGAATGGAATGGAGTGGAATGGTGTGGAGGTGAATGGAGTGAAATGAAGTGGAGAAAAATGGATTGGAATAGTACAGAATGTAACTGAAAGGAATGGATTTTAACGAAATGGAATGGAATGGATGGAAAGGAATGAAATAGAACGAATGGAATGGAATGGAGAAGAATGGCATGAATTGAAGCGGAAAAGAATGGAATGGAATGGAATGGAAATGAATGGAATGAAATTCAACGGAATGGAATGGAATGGACTTGAACGGAATGGAATGGCATGGAATGGAAAGGAATGGAATGGAATGGATGGTGAGGAATGTAATGTAATGTAATGGAATGGAGTGGAATGGAAAGTACTGGAATTGAATGGTGAGGAATGGAATGGAATGGATAGTAATAGAATGGAATGGAATGGATTGAGGAGGAATGGAATGGAATGAAATAAAATGGAATAGAGTGGAAGGAGTGGGATGGATAGGAATGGAGAGGAATGGAGTAGAAAGGAATGGAATGGAATGGAATGAATGGAGGGGAATGGAATGGATTGGAATTTAATGAAATGGAATGCATATGAATGGAATAGAAATAAATGGTATGGAAAGGAGAGGAATGGCATGGAATGGAATGCAAGAGAATGGAATGAAACGGAATGGAATACAGATTAACGGAATGGAATGGAATGGAATGGATGGTGAGGAATGGAAGGGAATAGAATAGAATGGGATGGAATAGAATGGAATGGAATGGAAAGAAGATGAACAGAATGAAATGGAAAGGAATGGTGAGGAATGGAATGGAATTGAATGGAGAGGAATGAAATGGTGGGGAAATGAATGGAATGGATAGGAAAGAAATAAAATGGAATGGAATAGAATGCAATGGATGAGGGGTAAGGGGTTGGAATGGAATGAAATGGAATGGGGGAATGGAACTGAATGGAGAGGAATGGAGGGTAGAGCAATGGAATGGAATGGACAGGAATGGAATGGAATGCAATGCAATGGAAGGGAATATTATGGAATAGGATGGAATGGAGAGCAATGAAGAGAAGGGAAAGAGATGGAATGGAATGGACAAGAATGGAATGCAAAGGAATGGATTGGAATGGAACGGAATGGAATTGAATGGAGAGAAATGCCATGGACTGGAATGGGATAGAGCGGAATGGAATGGAATAGAATGGACACAAATTGAATGGAATGAAATGGAATAAGGAAGAAAAGAATGGAATGGAATGGAACGGAGAGGAAAGGAAATGAAATGGAATTGAATTGAACAAAGAGGAATGGCACTGAATGGAAGGGAATGGATTGGAGAAGGATGGAATGGAATGGAGAGGAAAGGAATGGAATGAAATTGAATAGAATAGATTTAGGAGGAACAGAATGGATTGGAATGAAATGGAGTGGAGTGGAGAGGGACAGAGTGGAATAGAGTGGACAGAAATGGAATGGGGAGGATTGGATCAGAAAGGAGAGGAATCGAATGGAGTGAACTTGAATGGAATGGATTGGATTGGAAAGGAATGAAATGGAAAGGAATGGAATGAAATGAAGAAGAATGGAATTTAAAGAAATGGGGATAAATGGAATGGAAATTAATTGAATAAAATGGAATGGAATGGAATGAAGAGGACTGGAATGGAAGGAATTGGATATGACTGGAAGCTAAAGGAATGGAATTTAACGGAATAGAATGGAATGGAATTGAAGGGAATGAAATGAATTATAGATGAACGCAATGGAATAGAATGGAAGGGTGAGGAATGAAATCGAATGGGCAGGAATGGAATGGAATGGAAAGGAATGAAATGGAATGGAATGGAGTGGAATGGAATGGAGTGTAATGGAGTGGATAGGAGTGGAATGGAATGGAATGGAGAGGATTGGAAAGGAATGGAGAGGAATCAAAGATAATGGAAAGGAATGAGAGGAATGGAATGGAAAGAAGATGAATGGAGAGAAAGGAGAGGAATGTAAGGTTATGTAACAGGATTAAATGGAATGGAAAGATATGGAAAGGAATGGAATGGAATAAAGAGGAAAGGAATGGGATGATGACAAATGGAATGGAATGAAATGGAATGGAATGGAAAGGAAGGGAATTGAATGGAATAAAGAGGAATGGAATGGAATGGAGAAGAATGGAATGAAATGAAAAGTGATGGAATGGAAAAGAATGAAATAGAGTGGAATTGAAAGAGACGGAATGTATTGTAATTGAATGGAATGGAAAAGAATTGTTTTGAAAGGAATGGTGAGGAATGGAATGGGATGGAATGGATGGAGAGGAATGGAAAGGTATGGAAGGGAAAGGAATGGAATGGAATGGAATGAAATGGAAATATTGAAATGGAAGGAGAGGATTGGAATGGAATAGAATGGAGATGAATGGAATGGAATGGAGAGGAATTGAATAGAATGGAAAGGAATGGACATTAATGGAATGGAATTTAATGGAATGGAATAGAATGGAATGGAATGGATAGTGAGGAATGCAATGGAACAGAATAGAATGGAATGGAATAAAATGGAAAGGAATACAAAGGAGATGAACGGAATGGAAAGGAAAGAAATGTTGAGGAATGGGATCGAAAGGAATGGAGTGCAATGGAATGGTGAGGAATGGAATGGAATAGATTGGAATGGAATGAAATTGAATTGAATGGAATGCAATGGAATGAGTGTGAATGGGATGGCATGGAATGGAATGGAATGGAGAGGAATATATGGAATGGAGAGGAATGGCATGAACTGGAATGGAATGGAGCAGAACGGAATGGAATAGAATGGATAGGAATGGAATGGAATGGGATAAAGAAGAATAGAATGGAATGGAATGGAATAAAAATGAAAAGAAATGGAATTGAATTGAAAGAAGAGGAATGGCATTGAATGGAATGGAAAATGTTGGAATGAAATGGAGTGAAAATATTGGATTGGAATGCAGAGGAATGGAATGGAATGGATGGAATGGTGAGGAACGGAATGACTAGAAAGGAATTAATGGAATGGAGAGGTATGGAATGGATTTAAATGAAGTGGATTGGAGAAGAATGGCCTGGAGTGCAATGGAGTAGGGACGAATGCAGTGGAATGGAATGGAATGAAACAGAACGGAATGGAACAGAATAGAAGGAAAGAAGAGAAATGGAGGGGAGTGGATTCGAATGAAAAGAAATTAATACAATGGAGTAGAATTGATGGGAGTGGAATGGAGTTGAATGGAATGGGATGGAAAGGATGGAATGAATGGAGAGGAAAATAAAGGAATTGAATGGAATGAAATAGAAAGGAATGGAATGGAATGGAATGGAGATGAACCGAATGGAATGGAATGGAATGAAATGAAATGGATAGGAATGGATGGTGAAAGGTGGAACACAACGGAATAGAATGGATTGGAATAGAATGGAATGGAAAGGAAAAGAGATGAATGGAATGGAATAGAAAGGAATGGTGAGGACTGAGAGGGAATGCAATGGAGTGGAATGGAATGGTGAGGAAAGTAATGATATGCATAAGAATGCAGTGAAATGGAATAAATGGAATGCAATGGAATGAGGGGGAATGGGATGCAATTGAGTGGAACGAAATGGAATGGAGTGGAGAGGAGAGGAATGGAATGGTATGGAGTGGAGACGAATGGAGTGGAATGGAGTGGGGAGGATTGGAATGGAATGGAATGGAGGGGAATGGAATGGAGAGGAATTGAATGGAATGGGATGGAAAGTAGGGAAATGGAAAGGAGGGGAATGGAATGGAGAGGAATCTAATGTAATTGAAAGGAATGTAGAGGAATGGAATGGAATGAAATGGAAGGGAATTGAATGAAATGGAACGGAAATGAATGGAATAAAATGGAATGGATTGGAAAGGAAAGGATTGGCATGGAATATAATACATGGGAATGGAATGGAGATGAACGGAATGGAATTTCTTTTCTTTTCTTTTTTTTTTTGAGTTGGAGTCTCACTCTGTCGCCCAGACTGGAGTGCAGTGGCTGCTCCCGGCCACTGCAACCTCGACCTGCTGGGCTCTGGTGATCCT
>NW_007019869.1:75197-77779 GCF_000164805.1 Carlito syrichta
CTCGCTGCCCAGGCGGTTCTCGAACCCGCGGGCTCAGGCAATCCACTCACCTCAGCCTCCCAAAGGCGCGGGATTACAGGCTGAGCCAACGAGCCCGGCTCGGAATGGAATTTCAAGGAATGGAATGGAATGGATGGTTAGGAATGGAATGGAACGAAATAGAAAGGAATGGAATAGAATGGAAAGGAATGGAAAGGAGATGAATGGAATGGAAAGGAAAGGAATGGTGAGTAATGGGATGGAAAGAAATGGAGTGGAATGGAATGGTGAGCAATTGAATGGAATGGATAGGAATGCAATGAAATGGAATGGAATGGAATGCAATGGAATGAGTGAGAAAAGGATGGAATGTCATGGAATGGAAAGGAATGGAGTGGAGGGGAGAGGAATAAAAAGGAATGTAGAGGAATGGAATGGGATGGAATTGAATGAAATTAAATTGGACGGAATCGAGAGCAATGAAGTGGAATAGAAAGAAATGGAAAGGAACGGACAAGAAAATAGTGCAAACAAATGTATTGGAATGGAATGAAATGGAGAGGAATGGCATGGACTGGAATGGAATGGAGCGGAATGGAGAGGAATAGAATGGATAGCAATGGAATGGAATGGAATAAAGAAGAATAGAATGGAATGGAATGGAATGGAATGGAAAGGAAAGGATAGGAAATGGAATTGAATTGAATGAAGAGGAGTGGCATGGAATGGAATGTTATGGAAAGAAATGGAATGGAATGGCGAGGAAAGAATTGGAATTGAATGCAGAGGAATGAAATGGAAAGGAATGGAATGGTGAGGAATAGAAGGACTAGAAATGGAATGCAATGGAATATTGAGGTATGGAATGGAATGATTTTAAATGAAATGGATTGGAGAGGAATGGAATTGAGTGGAATGGAATGGGGAGGAATGGAATGAAAGAGAATGGAAAACAATGGAAATGAATGGATCGGAATGGAATTAAGGAAGAGGAATGGAATGGAATGGATTTGATTGGAATGAAATGAATGGAGAGAAGTGGAAAGGAATGGAGTGGAATGGAATGGTGAGGTATGGAATAGAAAGCAATGGAATGGAATAGAATGGAGAGGAGTGGAATGGAATGGGATGGAATGTAAAGGAAAGGAATGAATGGAGATAAAAATAATGGAATGGAAAAGAATGGAGTAGAATGAAATGGATGGGAATTGAATGAAAGGGAGAGCAAGTGACTGGAATGGAATGGAATAAAGTGGAATGGAATGGAATGGAATGCCATGGACCACTTCTCCAAAGAGTAATGGAATAGGATAGATAGGAATGGAATGAAATGGAGTGGAAATGAATGAACAGTCATGGAAAGAAATGGAATGGGATGGAATGGTATGGAAAGGAATGGAATTGAATGAAATGGAATGGAAAGGAGAGGAATGGAATAAAATGGAATGGTAAGCAACGGAATGGAGAGGAATGTCATGGAATGGAAAGAAATAGAGAGTAATGGAATGGAATGAAATGGAATTGAATTAAATGAAATGGTATCGGAATGAATGGAATGAAATTGAATGGAATGGAAAGGAGAGGAATGACATGGAATGTAATGCCTGGGAATGGAATGGAATGGAGTGGAATGGAATGGAATGGAATTGAGATTAACGGAATGGAATTAAGGAATGTAATGTAATGTAATGGATGCAGAGGCATGGAATGGAATGGAATAGAATGGAATGAAATAGAATGGAATAAAATGGAAAGGACATGAACGGTATGTAATTGAATGGAATGGAGAGGAATGGGATGGAATGGAATGAAGTGGAATGGAATGGTGAGGAATGGAATGGATAGGAAAGGAATGAAATTGAATGGAATGAAATATAATGGAATGAGTGTGAATGGGATGGAATGGAATGGAATATAATGGAGGGGAGAGGAATGGAATTGAATAAAATGGAATAGGATGGAGTCGAGAGCAATGATGTGGAATGGAAAGAAAAGGAATGGAATGCACAAATGGAATGTAAACGAATGGAGTGAATGGAATGACATAGAATGGAACGGAATGGAATGGAGAGGAATGGCATGGATTGGAAGGGAAAGGAGTGGTACAGAATGGAATAGACTGGATAGGAATGTAATGGAATAAAATAAAAAAGAATAGAATGGAATGGAATAGAGAAGAGACTAAAGGAAATGAAATGGAATTGAATTGAAGCAAGAGGAGTGGCATGGAATGGTTTAGAATGGAATGAAAAAGGATGGAATGGAAAGGAGAAGAAAGGATTGGAATGGAATGCCAAAGGATGGAATGGAATGGTGAGGAAAGTAATGTCTAGAAATGGAATGCAAGGGAATATAGAGGCATGGAATGGATTTAAATAAAATGGATTGGAGAAAATGGCATGGAGTGGAATGGAATGGGGAGGAATGGAATGAAATGGAATGGAATGCAATGGAAAGGAATAGAGCGGAATGGGAAGATGAAGTGGAATGGAATGGAATGGATTTGAATCGAATGAAATGAATGGAATGGAGTAGAATGGAATGGAGTGGAATGGAATGGTGAGGAATGAAACGGAATGGAATGGAGTGGAATGTAATGGAAT
>NW_007019870.1:0-306 GCF_000164805.1 Carlito syrichta
AGAAGCTGGCAGTGGTGACTCACTCATCAGCGCCCCTGTACGGCTCCCCTTCTCCTGCCTCCTCCCACTCCCTTGCCCGAACCCCAATCCCGGTACTCTTTCTTGAAAAACTACTTGCACACATATCGTTGCCTGGGATTCTCCTTCTGGGGAGTCTGGTTGCTACCCTTCACTTCCTCCTTATTACTTATTGGGAGCCTTGCTCTCACAGGTATTCCCTTTCTCACAGGCTTCTATTCTAAAGACCTAATCATCGAAGCCGCCAATACTTCATATACCAACGCCTGAGCCCTCTCTATCACACTA
>NW_007019871.1:0-304 GCF_000164805.1 Carlito syrichta
CACTTAGCGTAAGGTCCTCTAGGTTCATTAATAATGTTACAAATTGCAGGGTCTTCTTTTAAAAACTGAATGATATTCCATTCTTTCTCTCTTTCGGTATAGCTATATGTCACATTCTTTATCCATTCATGGACATGTAACTTGTCTCCTGTCTCCTTATCTCGGTTATTGTACATAGTGCTACAATGAAAATGGAAGTGAAGAAAGCACTTCAATACTGATTTTATTTCTCACAAGACAGATGCTATACATGCAAGCAAATAACAGGTTTAAAATTAATAGACTGTAAAAGATATACTATGAG
>NW_007019872.1:0-360 GCF_000164805.1 Carlito syrichta
TATTGAAGGGCCACAGCTGCTCAAACCACTGAGTCCTCTTTCTCATCTCCCCAAAGCACAGCTAGGGCAGACTCCATGATCCAAGCAGGCAAGAAAATCAAAGTCCCAGTTATTAGCTTTTAGATTGCAACATACAGGCCAGGCGTGGTGGCTCGCACCTGTAATCCCAGCACTTTTGGAGAGGATTGCCTGCGCCCACAGGTTCAAGACAAGGCTGGGTAGCTTGGTGAGACCTCATCTCTACAATAAATCAAAACGTTAGCTGGCCATGGTGGCGCTTATCTGTAGTTCTAGTTACTTGGAAGGCTGAGGAAGAAGGACGGCCTGAGCCCAGCTGGTAGAGGCTATGGTGACCGGGAG
>NW_007019873.1:0-483 GCF_000164805.1 Carlito syrichta
CCAGACCAGTATGGGAATTTGGTGAGACTTCCTCTCTACAATAAAAACCAAAATCTTAGCCGGGCATGGTGGTGCATGCCTGTAGTTCCAGCTACTTGGAGGGTGAGGCAGAAGGATCTCCTGAGCTCATTAGGTCATGGGTGTGGTAGCCTTGAGCATGCCACTGCATTCCAGCCTGAGCAATAGAGTGAGAACCAAACTCTTTAAAAGAAAGAAAGATTTGGCTGGAATTAATATCAATGCATTGAATCCTAATTCTTTATTTTATTTATTTATTTATTTATTTATTGCCATTCTCACTCTATTGGCCATGCTGGAGTGCAGTGGCATACTCATGGCCACCATAACCTCAGTTCTGAGCTCAGAGATCCTTTGCCTCAGTCTTCCCAGTAGCTGGAACTAGAGGTTTTAGCTTACAATAGTTGGAAATACAGGCATGCCCCACTATGCCTGCTTAGTTTTTTATTCATTATAGCTGAGGTC
>NW_007019874.1:0-1776 GCF_000164805.1 Carlito syrichta
CATTCCATTTCATTACAATCCATTCCTCTCCATTTGTTTTCATTCCTCTCCATTTCTTTCCATTCCTTTCTTCTCCATTCCATTCTATTCCTTTACATTCCTCTCCATTTTTCTTCATTCCATTCCATTCCATTCCTCTCCATTCTTCCCTTTCCATTCCGCTCCATTCCATTCTTCTCCATTGCAATCCTCTCCATCCAATTACAATTCGTTCCATTCCATTAATTTCTCTCCATTCCATTACATTTCTACAAATTCCATTCCATTCCATTCCATTCCTCTGAATTGCATTCCATTCCTCTCCATTCCTCTAAATTCCTCTTCAATCCATTCCATTCCATTCCTCTTTACTCCATTCTATTCTCTTTCATGCCATTCAATTCCAATCCTCTCCATTCCTTTCCATTCCTCTCCAATTCATGCCTTTCCATTCCATTTCATTCCATTCCAACCCATTCCACCCGAATACTTTCCTCTCTGTTCCATTTCATCCTCTTAAATCCATTCCATTCCTCTCCATTCCTTTCCAAAACATCTCCATTCCATTTCTCTCCATTCCATTCCTCTCCATTCCTCTTAATTCTTCTCCATTCCACTTCATCCCATTCCTCTTTATTCCATTCCATTCCCTTTCATGACATTCAATTCCAATCATATCCATTCCATTCCATTTCTTTCCATTTCAATCCAATCCATTCCAGCCCAATACTTTCCTCTCCCTTCATTCCATCCTTTCATTCCATTTCATTCCTCTCCATTTCTTTCCAAAACATCTCCATTCCATTCCATTGCTCTCATTCTATTCCATTCCATTCCGTTGCATTACATTCCATTACACTTCATTCCATTCCATTCCTCTCAATTCCAATCGATTCCTTTGAATTCTATTCCATTCCATTCCATTCCAATCTATTCCTCTACATACGTCTCATTGCTTTTCATTCCTCTCGATTCCATTACACTCTATTCTTCTCCATTCTACTTCATTCCATTCCATTCCTTTCCATTCATCTCCATTCCATTCCTCTCCATTTCATTCCATTCCACTCCATTCCTCCCCATTCCCTTACTCTCAATTCCATTGCTCTCCATTCCATTCCATTCCTCCACATACCATCCCATTCCTCTCCATTCCATTCAATATCATTCCGTTCCACTCCATTTCATTCCATTCCACTCCATTTCATTCCATTCCTTTCCATCCCATTCCATTATTCTCCATACCATTCCATACTTCTCGATTATGTTCCATTCCATTCCTCTTCATTCCATTCCTCTGCATTCCATTGCATTCCTCATCATTCCATTCCATTCCTTTATATTCTGCTCTATTCCATTCCTCTCCATTCCAATCCATTCCTCTGAATTCCTTTCCATTCCATTCCTCTCCATACCTCTCCATTTCTCTCCATTCCTCTCGATTCATTTTCTTTTCTCTCAATTCCATTCCATTCAATTCCACTCCAATACTCTCCATTCCTCACCAATCATCCCATTCCTCTCGATTCTATTCCATTCCATTCCTCTCCATTCCATTCCATTCCTCTACATTCCATTCCATTCTATTCCATTCCATCCTCTCCATTCCATTCTTCTCAATTCCATTCCATTACTCTCCATTCCAATCCATTCCTTCCTCCTTATTCAATTTTACTCCATTTCTTTCCATTAAATTCCTCTCCATTCCATTCCTCTCCATTTCATTCAATTCCATTCCATTGCCTTCCATTACATTAAATTCCTCCCATTCCATTTCATTCCATTGTCATTCACTAC
>NW_007019875.1:0-317 GCF_000164805.1 Carlito syrichta
CTCAAACAAATCAGCAGGAAAAAAGCAAATAATGCCATTAAAAAGTTGGCAAACAACATGCACAGACATCTCTCAAAGGAAGATATACAAGTGGCCAACAAACTATGAAAAAATGCTCAACATTAATCATCATCAGAAAAATGCAAATTAAAACCACAATGAGATACCACCTCATATCAGTCAGAATGGTCATTATTATTATTATTATTATTATTATTATATTTGAGTTGGAGTCTCACTCTGTCATCCAGACTGGAGTGCAGTTGCATGCTCCCGGCCACCGCAGCCTCGACCTGCTGGGCTCCAGCGATCCTTCC
>NW_007019876.1:0-302 GCF_000164805.1 Carlito syrichta
ACTCATCAAATTGAAAAGCTTCTGAAAAGCAAAAGAAACCATCAAGAGAGTGCAGAGACAGCCCACGGAATGGGAAAAAATATTTGCCAACTGTATATCTGACAAAGGCCTAACATCCAGGCTCTACAAGGAACTCAAACGTGCTGAAAGGAAAAAACAAACAGCCCTATTTTTAAAAATGGGCAAAAGATATGGATAGACACTTCTTAGAAGACATACGAACAGCCAATAGATACATGAAAAAATGCTCAGCCTCACTAATCATCAATGAAATGCAAATTAAAACCACACTGAGATACCAC
>NW_007019877.1:0-1322 GCF_000164805.1 Carlito syrichta
TGACTAGCTAACTAACTTATTTAGCTAGCTGACTAGCAACCCTGATTTGCTAGCTGACTTAACTAGGTACATGAATAGTTAGCTGACTTGCTAGGCCACTGAACTAGCTAGCTGGCTAGTTAACTGACTTAACTAGCTGACTAGCTAGTTGGCTGGCTATCTGGCTAGCCAGATGACTTAACTAGCTAGCTACCTGGTTGGCTACATGGCTTGCCACCTGTCTTAAGTAGCTAGCTACCTGGCTGGCTAGCTGGCAAGGCATCAAGCTATCTAGCTAGTGGGCTGGCCACCTGGCTAGCCAGCTGGTTTAAGTAGCCAGCCGGCAGGCTGGACATTGGGATTGCCGGCCGGATTAACTAGCCAGACACTCTGCTGGTCAGCCAGCTAACCAGCCAGCTTAACTAGCTGGCCACCTACCTGACCAGCCTGCTAACAAGGTGGCTTAACTTGCCAGCCACCTACCTGGCCAACTGTCTAATCAGCTGACTTAACTAGCTGACTCAACTAGATACACATCCGGCTAGCCAACTGGTTTTACTAGCTAGCCACTTAGCTAGCCAGCTGGCTAGCCAGCACACTTAACATGCAGACTTACCTAGCTAGCCAGCCAGCTAGCCAGCTGACTTAATTAGCTAGCTACCTACCTAGTCAGGTGGCTATCAAATTGATTTAACTAGCTGACTTAACCAGCTAGTCACCTGGATAGCCAGCTGACTTAACTAGCAAGATACCTAGTTAGCCAGTTGACTAGCCACTTAAATTAACTAGCTGACTTAACCACCTTCCCAGCTGGCTAGCCAGCTGACTCAACTAGCTGACAACTAGTTATCCAGCTAGCTAGCAAGCTGACTTAACTAGCTGACACCTCTAGCTAACCAGGTGGCTATTTAGCTGACTTAACTAGATAGCTTCCTATGTAGACTGCTGGCTTACCAGCTGACTTAACTACCTAGCTACCTATCTAACAAGTTGGCTAGCGAACTGAGTTAACTAGGTGACTTAACTAACTAGCCAGCTGGCTAGCCAGCTGACTTAACTAGCTACCTACCTGCTTAGCTCGCTGGCTTTCCAGCTGTCTTAGCTACCTATCTAGCTATCCTGCTGGCCAGTGAGATGAATAAAGTACGTGACTTTTCTAACTAGCCAGCTGGCTAGCCAGCTGACTTAAAGTTAACTATCCTGCTTAGCAGCTGGCTCTCCAGTTGACTTAACTAACTGATTTAAGTAGCTACCCAACTGACTTAAATAGCTGACTTAACTAGTTAGCTACCTAGCTAGTCAGCTGACTTAACTAGCTAATCCAACATGCTAGCTATCATATA
>NW_007019878.1:0-301 GCF_000164805.1 Carlito syrichta
TCCAACATATTAATATGAAATTAAATCATAAAAATTGTTATCTAACAATAATTAGAAATAAACTAGAAATCAATCACAGAAAGTTAATCTGAAAAATCCTTACATTGTGGAAATTCACAATGGAATTTAAAATGGTTCAAATTGGAAGTTAAAAAGAAATTAGCCATGGCAACCCCTGGGGTACCCTCCCACTGTGATAGCTTCTCTATTCTTTCAATAAATCCTGCTTTCTCACTTTCAAAAAGAAAGAAAGAAAGAAAGAAAGAAATTAGCTAGGTGCAGTGGCTCAAGCCTATAATCA
>NW_007019879.1:0-429 GCF_000164805.1 Carlito syrichta
GGAATGGAATGCAGAGGAATGAATAAAGGAATAAAATGTAGAGGAATGGCATAGAAGAAAGAAAATGAATGGAGAGAAATTGAACGGAATTGAATGGAATGAAATGGAGAGGTATGGAATGAAATGGAAAGGAATGGAATGGAATGGAAATGAATGAATGGAGAGGAATAAAAAGAGGAATGGAATGGAATAGAAAAGAATGGAATGGAGAGGAATGAAAAGGAATGGATTGAAATGGAATGGAATGGAGTGGAATAGAATTGAATGGAGAGGATTGTAATAGAATGGAATAAAGTGAAATGAAATGGAGAAAAGTGGAAAGGAGAGGAATGGAATGGAATGAAATGGAATGGACAGGAATGGAATGAAATGTTATGAAGAGAAATGGAATGGAAAGGAATGGAATGGAATTGAATGGAGAGGATTGGA
>NW_007019880.1:0-301 GCF_000164805.1 Carlito syrichta
AACTGGCTAGCTAGGTAGCCCGCCATATTAGTCAGTTAGTTAAGTCAGCTTGCTTGCTAGATAGCTACCTAGGAAGCTAGCTAGTTATTTCATCTGGCAAAGTCAGCTGGTTTGCTAGGTAGCTAGCTAGTTAAATCATCTAGTTACGTCAGTTTGCTAGCTAGTTAAGTCAGCTAATTAAGTCATCTGGCTAGTCATCTACCTTGCATGAGTAGCTAGCTAGTGAAGTCAGCTTGCTTGCCAGCTGGCTGTCTAGTTAAGTCACCTCGTTAACTCAGTTCGCTAGCCAGCTGGTTAGCTT
>NW_007019881.1:0-300 GCF_000164805.1 Carlito syrichta
GAAGAGGCGAAAGGAATGGAATGGTTAGAAATGAAATGGAAAGGAATGGAATGGAGTGGATTGGGATGAAAGATAAAGGAATCCATTTGTAAGGAATGGAAAGAAATTGAAATAGATGGAATGTTATTTAGAGTAGTGGAATGGAAACGAATGTAATAGCGAGAAAAGAAATGGAATGGAATGCAGAAATGTGCAATGGAAAGGAGAGATATGGAATAGAATGGATAGGAAAGGAATGGAGAAAAGTGGATGGAATGGAAAGCAATGGAGAGGAACGGAATGGAATGAAATGCAGAGGAA
>NW_007019882.1:0-654 GCF_000164805.1 Carlito syrichta
CTTTCTTGGCAGAAGGTCCTTCTTGCCAAGTTGGAGGGTCGGCCTGCCTGGGGCATATTTCACACCTTGAAGAGGAGGTCCTGCAGGAACCCGGCCAGGGAGGCTTGGGAACTCCCAAACCAAAGCAGGAGCAGCCATTGGGGGGGGATTGGGTTTGAAAGGTACTGAGCTTGTGGGACTTTCACATGTGAGGAGGGCAGGGTGGAAGGACTGATGGCAGAAGGTTTGCAGGACAATGGATTCCTTCCTTCCTTCCTTCCTTCCTTCCTTCCTTCCTTCCTTCCTTCCCTCCTTCCTTCCTTCCTTTCCTTTCCTTCTTTCTTTTCTTTCCTCACTAGGCTTCCCTGGCTGCTCTCAAACCATTCAACTCCTGTCATCCTCTCAGAATGGGCCTCCCACACTACTGAGATTGCAGGCTTTCCATTTGATCAACATCCAGGTCTCCTGCCTGTTTTGAACTCTAGGCCAGAGGTGATCCTCCTGCCAAGGCTGTCCTTTACCCAAGGTTTTCTGGGTTTTGCTTGGAGTTGAGCTGGGGGCTTGCTATGTTGTCCAGCCTGTTTGGAGAACCCGGGTTCCAGACATCTTCCCATCTCGACCTCCCTGAGTGCCAGAGACGGGCATGAGTTGCCCGGCCTTCCCCACACCCCTGAA
>NW_007019883.1:0-359 GCF_000164805.1 Carlito syrichta
AATGGAATGAAATGAAGTGGTGAGGAATGGAATGCAATGGATATGAATGCAATGGATAGGAATGAAGAGGAATGGAATGGAATGGAATGGTACGGAATGGCATGAAGAGGATTGGAATGAAAAGGAATGGAGAGGATTGCAAAGGAATGGAATAGAATAGAATGGAATGGGGAGGAGTGGAATAAGATGGAATGGTATGGAATGGAAAGGAATGAAAAGGAATGGAGTGGATTAGAATGGAATGGGGAGGAATAAAATGGAAAGAAATGGAATAGAGAGGAATGGAAGAGAAAGGAATAAAATGGAAAGCAGAGTAATGGAATAAAATGGAATGCAATAGAATGGAATAGAGATGATTG
>NW_007019884.1:0-330 GCF_000164805.1 Carlito syrichta
CAAGTTAAGCCAGCTGGCTATCTGGCTGTCCAGCCAGCCGGCTGTCTATTTAAGCCAGTTTGCTAGCCAGCTGGCCAGCCCACTAGCTAGCTAGCCATTGGCCTAGCCAGCTAGCCTGCCAGGCATCTATCTAGTTAAACCAGCAGGCTACCCATCTATCCAACCAGGTAGCCAGCTAGCTATGTCAGGTGACTAGCCAGCTAGCCAGCCAACTACCTAGTCAGCTCATTAAGTCAGGTAGATAGCCAACTAAATAGTTAATTCAACTAGCATGTCAGCTAACTGTTCAGCTAGCTAGTTGAGTCACCTAGCTAGTCAGCTTGCTATTCA
>NW_007019885.1:0-422 GCF_000164805.1 Carlito syrichta
TGGCTCAAAAAAAAAAAAAAAAAAAAAAGATTCCCAGATTCCTGGCCTAAGCAAACATATTGTTGGCATATTACTTTTAGAATGATTACAAGCTTTTAAGATAATTATAGATGACGAATTGTACAGTTAGATAATTATCTACTTTAAGCTTTATTGATAAACTGTGGCATGATAATACAATAGAATTCTACACAGCAATAAAAACACACAGCAATAAAAAACACAATAGAATTCTACACAGCAATAAAAAAAGAAAGGACTTAGTGAAAGAAGCCTGACACAAAAGAGACTATATAATTTCATTTATATAAAGTTTAAGGTCAGGTAAAAGAAATCTATAATGGTAGAAGCTAGAATACTAGTTATCTTTTGGGAAGATATAAACTGGGAAAGAGAACAAGGGAACTAACTCTCTGGGCAGT
>NW_007019886.1:0-313 GCF_000164805.1 Carlito syrichta
CCCACACACTTCAGTGAGACCTCATCTCTACAGTCCATCCCAAATGAGCTGGGTGTGGTGGCACACTCTTGTCCTTCTGGTTCCATGGAAGGCAGGTGTAAGGCTTGCCAGAGACTGGTGTGATGAGGCTGCAGTGGCTCAGAGCAAGCCATCACCCTCCAGCTTGGGTGATGGAGTGAGACTCCAATCAAAGAAAAAAGGAGAAAAAGAAAAAAAGAAGAGGATCCATTTGTGTATGGAATTGGGATCATCATGAACAGACAGAGATCATTTGGGAAGAAGCCCCCAGCCTTCGGCCAAGAGTTCTCAAAAG
>NW_007019887.1:0-386 GCF_000164805.1 Carlito syrichta
TGAGGAAGGGGGTAAGGGCTGAATGGCCTCTTCGAGTTGTTGTTCCTGATTTTTTACGTGCTGCACGATAGAAACTTTAACAGAAGGAGTGATGGTGGAGCGTGAAACGGACAAGAGGCTGGCGGCCGTGCGGTAGTTGTCAGCGGGGTAGACCCCAAGGTATCTGAGAGAATTCCAAAAAGGACTGTGAGGATCTGGAATTTTAAAGACATAGTGGGAAAAGCGGGCACCTCGGCCGCGCCAGGTGCCGGACCCCAGTCCAACATATTCTAAGAATGGTGGGTTACCAGTGTCCGTGGCTCGTTTTGGGGGTTTATATATAGGGATTAAATAGGAGGGAGTGTTGGTATGTCTGGCCAGGTCAGGGTTGGAGAAATGGATTTTAC
>NW_007019888.1:0-540 GCF_000164805.1 Carlito syrichta
AGACAGCTGACTAAACTACGTAACTTAACCAGCTAGCCAGTTGGCTAGCCAGCTGACTTAGCTCGCTGACATCACTACCTCGCCATTTAGCTATCTAGCTGACTTAACTTGCTAGGTACCTATCTTGTCAGTTGACTAGCCAGTTCTCTTAACTAGCTGAATTAATCAGCTATCCAGCTGGCTAACCAGCTGGCTAGCTAGTTATTCGGCTGGCCACCTGGTTAGAAAGCTAGGATAAATAGCCAGCTGTCTGTCGAGGAGAGTGGGACACCCAGCCATCTTAACTAGGCAGCCACCTGGCTGTTCAGCTGGCTAGCCAGCTAGCTTAACTAGCTGATCACCTACCTGAGCAGCCTACAAACAAGCCAGTTTAACTTGCCAACCACCTAGCTAGGCAGCTGGTTATCCAGCTGACTTAACTAGCTGACTTAACTAGATAGCCATACTGCTAGCCAGCTGCCATAACTAGCTAGCCACCTAGCAAGCCAGCTTGTTAGACAGCCCACTGAACTCACTGAATTAATTAGCTAGCCAGTTGGC
>NW_007019889.1:0-1000 GCF_000164805.1 Carlito syrichta
GATGACAACTAGCTAGCTTCCTAGCAACCCAGAGGACTTAACTAGCTGAAACAACTAGCATGCCAGGAGGCTACCCATCTGATGTAACTAACTTTTTAACCAGCTAGCCAGTTGGCTAGATAACTGACTTAATGAGCTGATTTAACTAGTTAGCCAGCTAGTTAGCTAGTTGACTGAACTAGCTGTCCAGTTGGCTAACCAGCTGACTTAATTGCCTAGCTACACTAGTTGTCAACAGCCTAGCGAGCTGATTTGCTTATCTGACATAACGAAGTAGCCAGCTGGCTAGCCAGCAGACTTAACTAGCTAGCTACCTGGCAAGGAAGCTGGATAGCCAGCTGATTAAATTAGCTGACATAACTAGAGAGTTTGATGGATAGCCAGCTGACATAATTAACTTCCTACTTACATATTCCGCTGGCTTGCTAGCTGAATTAATTACTTACCTACCTACCTAACCTGCTGTCTAGTGTGCTGACTTAACTAGGTTACTTACCTTGCTAGCCAGCTAGGTAGCCAACTGCCTTAACTAGGTAGTTACCCTGCTAGGACACTGGCTAGCCAGCTGACTTATCTAACTAACTTAACTAGCTAACCAGCTGCCTTATCTAGCTGACTTTACTAGCTAGTTACCTAGCTAGCAAGCTGATTTAACTAGCTGCCTTAACTATCTAACTACCTAGCTATAGAGCTGGCTGGCCAGATGACTTAACTAGCTGACTTAATCTGCCAGCCTGCTGGCTGGACAGCTGATTAACTAGCTAGCCAGATGGCTGGCCAGCTGAATTAACTAGCTGTCTTAACTAGCTAGCTAGCTGGCTAGCCGACTGACTTGACTAGCTAGCTACCTAGCTAGCCAGCTGGAAACAAACTGAATTAACTAGCTGACTTAACTAGCTATCCCGCTTGAAGCCATCTGACTTAACTAGCTTGCTACCTAGCTAGCCAGCTGGCTAGTCAGCTGACTTACCTAACTTGACTTAACCAGCTAGCCAGCTTT
>NW_007019890.1:0-301 GCF_000164805.1 Carlito syrichta
ACTGCAGAGAGGAGAGCAGGAGGAACCCAGCCAGGGAGCATGGGAACTCCCTCACCAAAGTGGTTTCAGCCATTTGGGGGGTTTGGGGTTGAAAGGTGCCAAGCTTGGGGCACTCTCACATGTTGAGGGGGTTGGGGGAAGGACTGAGGGGAGAAAGATTGCAGGAGAATTGATTTTTTCTTTCTTTCTTTCTTTCCTTCCTTCCTTTCTTTCTTTCCATTTTTTCTTCCTTTCTTCCTCCTTTCCTTCCTTCCTTCCTTCCTTCTTCCTTCCTTCTTCCTTCCTTCCTTCCTTCCTTCCT
>NW_007019891.1:0-382 GCF_000164805.1 Carlito syrichta
AAAACCTACCTCAGCTGTCTTTGGGGTCTTGAGTGGGATGAGTCATAGGAAGGTCTCACGTATGGACTTACTTCATCCAACTCCCCAGGAGTACCCTGAACATTGTCCTGGAAATGGGGGAGCCTCCCCTTCCCTCTCACATCCCACAAAGAAGTTAGAAGCTCTCGGGCTCACGGTTACTCCCACACCTACCACCTTCCTCCTGACCTTGTGACTGGAGATGCAGGTGCCCATGATCATACCAGGCAAGCTCTATGTCTGGAAATCTTCTCTGACCTATAACCTCTGGCAGCATTTCACATATTGAGATCTCACTCCTGGAACACTCGGGGCCTCAGACAGCTCTGAGCACAGATAACTGAGTGGGGAAGGTGAGGGTTCT
>NW_007019892.1:0-301 GCF_000164805.1 Carlito syrichta
GGATTGGAATTGAAAGGAATGGAGAAAAAAGGAATTCAATCGAATGTATTTGAGAGAAATAAAAAAAATGGAATGGAGAGTAATGGAATGTATCGGAACGTAATGGAAAAGAAAGGAATGGAGAGGATTGGCCTGGAATGTAGAGGAATGGAATGAAGTGGAATGGCATGGAATGGAATGGCATGGAGAGGAATGGAATACAAATGAAAGGAAAGTTGAAGAAAGGGATGGAATGGAATGTAGTGGAATGGAAAAGAATGGACAGAAATGGAATGGGGAGTAATGGAATGGAGGAGAATAT
>NW_007019893.1:0-310 GCF_000164805.1 Carlito syrichta
CCCGGCTGATTTTTTGATTTATTGTAGAGATGAGGTCTCGCCAAGTTGCCCAGGCAATCCGCTCACCTCAGCCTCCCAAAGGCGCGGGATTACAGGCTGAGCCACCGAGCCCGGCTAATTCAGAAATCTTATAACTAACATTTGCTTTCTGAACTAGGAATAGTAAACTACTTTAAGTTTATTTTTTAAAAAGTTGCCAAAAGTAATTTCATAAACCTACTTCAGCATCTTTTTTTTTTTGAGTTGGAGTCTCACTCAGTCGCCCAGACTGGAGTGCAGTGGCCGCTCCTGGCCACTGCCGCCTCGCCTG
>NW_007019894.1:0-325 GCF_000164805.1 Carlito syrichta
TTCCTCTCCATTCCATTGCATTCCATTCCATTCTTCTCCATACCTTTAAATTCCATTCCTCTCCTTTTCTTTCCTTTCCATTCCATTCAATTCCATTCCATTGCATTTATCTCCATTCTTTTCCATTCCTCTCCATTCCATTCAATTCTAATCCTCTCCATTTCATTCCATTTCACCAATTGATTTGATATAATTCGATTCCATTCCTCTCCATTCCATTCCATTCCATTCCTCTCCATTCCATTCTATTCCTTTCCATTACATCTTTCCAATCAATTCCTCTCCTTTCCATTTCTCTCCATTCCAATCCATTACTTTCTCTCCA
>NW_007019895.1:0-2011 GCF_000164805.1 Carlito syrichta
TAGGTAGCTAGCTGGGTTAATCAGCTAGTTAATTCAGCTTGCCAGCTTGTTAAGTGAACGAGTTAATTCAGCTGGCTAGCCAGCTGCCTAGCTAGGTAGGTAGCTAGTTAAGTCAGCTGGCTAGACAGTTAGCTAGCTAGTTAACCCAGTTAAGTCAGTTCACTAGCCAGCTGGTTAGGTAGGTAGCTAGGCAATTAAATTAGCCTACTAGCCAGCTGGCTAGCTAGTTATTTTACCTAGTTAAGTCAGCTGGCTTGACAGCTGGCTAGCTAGGTAGGTAGATATTTAAACCAGCTGTCTAGCCCACTGGCTAGATAGTTAAGTCACCTTGTTAAGTCAGCTGGCTAGCCAGCTGACTAGCTATATAGCAAGCTAGTTAATTCAGCTGACTAACAATCAGGCCAGATATGTATGTCAGCTAGTTATGTCAGGTGGCTGGACAGCAGACTAGCTATGTAGCAAGATGCTTAACTGTGTTGGCTAGACAGCTGACTAGCTAAATAAGTCTGCTAGTTAATTCACCTGGCTATCCAGCTAGCTAGCTCAGTAGAGATCTGGTTAAATCAGCGGGCTAACCATCAGGCTCACTAGTTAACTCATCTAGTTGAGTCACCTGGCTAGCCAGCTGGCTAGCTGGTTAAATCAGGCAGTTACCTCTGCTGGCAAGCCAGCTTGCTAAGTAGGTAGCAAGCTAGTTAAGTCAGCTGGGTAGCAAGCGGGATAGCTAGTTAAGTCAGCTAGTTAATTCAGTTGGCTTTCCAGCTGGCTAGCTAGGTAGCTAGCCAGTTTGTTAAGTCAGCTGACTAGCCAACTCCCTAGCAGGTTAGCTAGCTAGTTAAGGCAGCTGGCTAGCCAGCTGGCTAGCTACTTAAGTAACCTAGTTAAGTCAGCACGCTGGATAGCAGGTTAGCTAGGTAGGTAGATAGATAATTCAGCTAGCAAGTCAGTGGATTATGTAGGTGGGCAGCCAGTTAATTCAGCTGGCAAGCCATCAAACTATCTAGTTATGTCAGCTAGTTAAGTCAGCTGGCAAGCCAGCTGCCTAGCCACGTAACTAGCTTGTAAAGTCTGCTGACTAGCCATCTGCATACTTCGTTAAGTCAGTTAGTTAAATCAGGTGGCTAGGCTGCTGACTACATATGTAGCAAGGCTATTAAGTCAGCTGCATAGCAAGCTGGACAGCTACTTAACAGCTAATTTAGTCAGCCGACTAACTAGCAGGCTATCTAGTTAAGTCAGCTCATTAAGTCAGTTGTCTAGCCAGCTGGCTATCTGGTTAAAAAGCTAGTTACATCAGATGGATAGCCTGCTGGTTCGCTAGATATTTAGGCTCGTTAAGTCCACTGGCTAGCTAGGAAGCTGTCTAGTTAAGTCAGCTAGATATGTCAGATAGCTAGATAGATAAGTCAGCTAGTTAAGTCAGCTAGCTGCATGATACCTATGTAGCTAGCTAATTAAAACAGCTAGTTATGTCAGTTGGCTAGCTTAGTAGATAGTTATTTAAGTCAGCTAGCTAAGTCAACTTGCTAGCTAGTTAAGTCATTGGGTTAAGTCTGCTGGCTAGCCAGTTGCCTAGCAGGATAGCTAGCTACTTAAGACAGCTGGCTAGCTAGTTAGCAAGCTAGTTAAGTCACCTAGTTAAATCAACTCGCTGAACAGCAGGTTAATTAGGTAGTTAGGTTGCTAAGTCAGCTGGCAAGCCAGTGGGCTATGTAGGTATGTAGCTAGTTAAGTCAGCTGGCTAGTCATCAGGTGACTAGTTATGTCAGCTAGATAAGTCAGCTGGCTATTCTCCTGTCTAGCTAGTTGGCTAATTCGTTAATTCAGCTGGTTAAGTAAGCTGGCTAGCCAGCTGGCTAGCTAGTCAATTCAGCTACTTAAGTCAGTTGGCAAGCCAGCATGCCAGCTTGGTAACTAGCTAGTTATGTCAGCTGACTAGCCAGCTGACTATATAGTTAAGTGACCAAGTTAAGCCAGCTGACTAGCCAGCTGGCTAGGTAGGTAGCTTGCC
>NW_007019895.1:2927-3779 GCF_000164805.1 Carlito syrichta
CTAGTAAAGTCAACTGGCTAGCTAGGTAGCCAGCCATTTAAGTCAGCTAGTTAAGTCCGCTTGCTTGCTAGATAGCTAGCTAGGAAACAAGCTAATTATTTCAGCCAGTAAACTCAACTGTTTTGCTAGGTAGCTAGTTAGTTAAGTCACCTAGTTACATCAGCTTACTTGCTAGTTAAGTCAACTAGTTAAGTCTGCTGGTTAGCCTCCTGCCTAGCTTGGGTAGCTAGCTAGTTAAGGCAGCTGACTTGCCAGCTGGTTAGCTAGTTGTCACCTAATTAACTCAGCCCGCTAGTCAGCTGTTTAGCTAGGAAGCTATGTAGTTTACTCAGCTGGCAAGCCATCGTGGTCCATAGGTATCTAGTTGGTTAAGTCAGCTGGTAGCCACCTGTCTAGCTAGTGATGTCAGCTAGTTAAGGCAGCAGGCTAGCCAAGTGGCTAATTATTTAAATCAGCTAGTTGAGTGAGCTGGCTAGCCAATTGGCAAACATGTTTAATCAGCTGATTAGTTCAAGTGACTAGCCAACTGGTTAGCTAGGTAGAGAGCTAGATAAGTGAGTTAAGATAGCTGGCTAGCCAGTTGGCTAACTAGGTGAATAGCTAATTAAGCCAGCTGGCTAGCTGAATGGCTGTCTAATTAAGTCAGCTAGTTAAGTCAGCTGATTAGCCAGCTGGTTAGCTTGGTGGCTGACAAGTTAAGATGGCTAGCTAGCAGGCTGGACGTATAGGTGGCTAGATAGCCAGGTAGGTGGCTAGCTAGTAAGCTAGCTAGTCAGCTTGCTCGTCAACTAGCTAGTTAAGTCAGCTAGGTTATCCGCAAGCTAGTCAGCTAGATCATTAAGTTAGCTAGCC
>NW_007019896.1:0-320 GCF_000164805.1 Carlito syrichta
CCTCTCCATTCTATTTCATTCCATTGCTCTATTCCATTGCTCTGCATTCCATTCCATTCCATTCCTCTCCATTCCATTCCATTCCTTTCCATTCCATTCCATTTCTCTCCATTCCATCACATTCCTCCCCGTTGCAAACCATTCCTCTGAATTCCATCCATTCCTTTCCTCTCCATTCCTCTGTATTCCATTGCATTACATTCCATTCCTCTCTATTCCATTCCTCTCTGTTCCATTCCATTCCATTCCATTGCACTCCTTCCCATTCTACATTCCTTTCCATTCTATTCCTCTCTATTTCATGCTTATCCATTCCAGTG
>NW_007019897.1:0-317 GCF_000164805.1 Carlito syrichta
ATAGCCAACTGTCTTAATGACCTGACATAACTAGCTAGCCAGCTGGTTGCAGGCTTACTTAACTAGCTGACTTAACTTGGTAGCCACCTGGTTTCCCATTGACTTAACTAGCTGACTTAAGCAGCTAGTCAGCTGTCTAGCCAACTGACCTAACTAGCTGGCTACATATGTAGCCAGTTGGCTAGCCAGCTGACTTATGTAGCTGACTTAAAGTAGCAAGCTTGCTAGCCACCTCTCTTAACTTGCTAGTTATCTATGTAGACAGCAGACTAGCCAACTGACTTAACTAGCTAACTTGAACATTTATCCTGCTCTCC
>NW_007019898.1:0-404 GCF_000164805.1 Carlito syrichta
ACCCATCCAAAAAGGGAAAGTGGTTAGAAATATCCATCATCCCAGTCTCTGGAGGATTGCTGGAGCCTGAAATTTCAAGGCTGGTGGTCAATGACTGTCATTTCCTCCGGCCCTAGCCTGAGCCACAGAGCCATACCATGTCTCCAAAAACATCAGAATCATACACAGATTCTCAATTGTGTTCGATTTATTCACAGGATAAACAACCGAGGACTGAATTTAGAGCCAGGAAAAACGGGACTGGGAGGGAAGAAATGTTGCCAGGTGAGGGATGTGTCCCGGGTCTTTCTTGGAAGAAGGTCTTTTTTGCTGAGTCGGAGGGCACATTTCTCACCTCGAAGGAAAGCCGGCAGGAACCAAGCCAGGGAGCCTCAGGAACTCCCACACTAAAGTGGTGGCAGTCC
>NW_007019899.1:0-658 GCF_000164805.1 Carlito syrichta
CTAGGTGACTTAAGTAGCTAGCCAGCTGGCTAGCAGGCTAACTTAATTGTCTAGGAACCTGGTAGACAGCTGGATAGCCAGCAGATTTAACTAGCTAACCCCCTGTCTATTGAGTTGAATTAACTAGGTGACTTAACTTGCTGACTTAACTAGCTAACAAGCTAACTTAACTCGTTGACTTAACCAGCTGCCTACCTAGCTCACCAGATGGGGCAACTAACTGCTTAACTAGCTAGCTACCTAGAAAGCTATCTAGCTAGCCTGCTGAGTTAACTTGCTGACTTATCGAGCTACATAGTTGACATAACTAGCCTACTTAAATAGCTAGATTCCTAGGAACCAGTTGACTTAACTAGCAGAAATAACTAGCTAGCCAGATCGCTAGCCATCTGACTTAATTAGCTTTTTAACTAGCTAACCAGCTGGATAGCTAACAGAGTTAATGAGCTGACTTAACTAGCTAGGCAGCAGGTTGCCAGTTGACTTAACTAGCTGACTTAACCAGCTAGTCAGCTGGCTACTCAGTTGACATAAGTAACTGGCTACCTATTTAGCCAGCTGGTTAGACAACTGACTTACCTAGCTGACTTAAGATAGCAAACTGGGAAGCCAACTCACTTAATTAGCTAGATACCTACATAGCCTGCAGGCTAGACAG
>NW_007019900.1:0-403 GCF_000164805.1 Carlito syrichta
TATATATATGTATATAAACAAGCTAGAAAAAACTGGGACTCATACTAATATTTGAAAAAATATATGTATCCACAGAAATAACAAAACCTTCTATTATTATAAGATACATACAACCTCATTATTCTTTTTATTCAGACTGAAAGGGAGCCAGAATTACTAATTGGTAGAGAAAAAGAGAAAATTATCAAAAAAATCTTAATCTTAACAAAGAATATAGATATATTCATGCCTTTGAGATGCAGAAAATGCATATCAGGGCATTCGCTTTTGATAAATATGAACTACAATATTTATTGTTCCTGAGTATATGTGTAAAGTAATAGGAAACATGAAACATATTGAGAATATTGATTAAGGTATTGTAAAATAGAAGGTAAATGTTGAACTTCAAGACTTTAAAATC
>NW_007019901.1:0-317 GCF_000164805.1 Carlito syrichta
CAGCTCACTATTTGCCAGCCGACTATTTAATTCAGCTGACCAGTTGGCTCACTTGCCCGCCTACTAGTTAAGTCAGCTAACCGGTAGGTGAATTAGATAGTCAAGTAGTTAACTAAACTAACCAAACGGCTGACTAGTTGGCCCATTTTATAGCTTACAAGCTCAGCTAACTAGTAGGCTGAATTGTTAGGCCAGCTAACTAGTTGGCCTACTAGTGAGCTGACTAAATAGATCAGGAAAGCAGCCAGCCAACTGGCTAAGTGAGCTAGCTAGTGGGGCAACAACTCAGTCAACCAGTTAACCCAGCTAACTAGTCG
>NW_007019902.1:0-800 GCF_000164805.1 Carlito syrichta
AAGGAAGGAAGGAAGGAAGGAAGGAAGGAAAGAAAGAAAGAAAGAAAGAAAAGAAAGAGAGAAAGAAAGAAAGAAAGAAAGAAAGAAGGAAAGAAAGAAAGAAAGGGAAATTCATTCTCCTGCAAAACTTCTGCCTTCAGTAATTTCCCCTCTTCACCCCCACATGTGAAGGCCCCCAAAGCTGATGATTCTCCTCTCCGATGTGGGAAATGTGGCCCAGGCAGACTGACCCTCTGACTAGGCAATGAGGACCTTCTGCCAAGAAAGCCCAGGGACAGATCCCTCACCCAGGAACATTTCATCCCACCCAATTCCATTTCTCCTGGCTCTAAAGTCAGCCCCCTGTGAACACACCATGTGTAATTGAGAATCTGTGTATGATTCTCATGTTTTTGGAGATAGGGTCTGGCTCTGTGGCCCAGACTGGGGACCGGGGACATGACCTACGTTCACTGCCAACCTTGATTTTGTGAGCTCTTACAATGCTCCCACCTCAGCCTCTGGAGTGACTGAGATGATGGGCACCTCGACCCCAGACCCCCTATTTCAATGGGTGCTGAGATAGGGTTTCCCTGCATGGCCTGGGCTGGCTTTGGACTCTTGGGCTCCAGCCAGACTCTTGCCTTTGCCTTCCAGTGTGGGAATTCCAGGCGGGTGACGCCACACCAGGCCTTCTGTTTCATTTCGGTGAAGGATCGTGGCTGGGTTTGGGGGCTCAGCCTCATCATCCCAGCACTTTGGGAGACTGAGACCAGTGGCCAGCCCCAGCTTGCAGGCCATGACCTGCCCAGGCAACTCAG
>NW_007019903.1:0-3770 GCF_000164805.1 Carlito syrichta
CATTCCATTAAATTCCTCTCCATTACATTTCATTCAAATTCATTCCATTTCACACCATTTCTTACCTCTCTAGTCCATTCCTTTACTCTCCATTCCATTCTTCTCTATTCCATTCCATTCCATTTCTCTCAATTCCACTCCTCTCCATTCCATTCCATCCCATTCCATTTCATTCCATTTTTCTCCATTCCATTCCATTGCTCTCCTTTCCATTCCATTTTTTTCCATTCCATTCCTCTCCAATCCATTTCTTTCCATTCCTCTCCATTCCTTTTCATTCCATTCCTCTCCTTTGTTTTCCTCTCCATTCCCTTTTTCTCCAATCCATTCCACTCCATTTATTTTCATTCTACACCAGTATTCCATTCCTCTCCATTCCATTCCATTCTAGTCATTTCCATTCCATTTACTTTCATTCTATTCCAATCTATTCTATTCCATTCCATTTTCTCCATTCCATTCCATTGCAATCCTCTCCACTCCATTCCACTCCATTCCCTTCCATTCCATTCCATTCATTTCCTCTCTATTCCAGTCTTTTTTATTCCATTATTTTTCTCTCCATTCCATTGTATTCCATTCCTTTCCATTTTATTCCTTTCCTCTCCATTCCATTCCATTCCACACACTTTCTCTCCATTCCATTATTTTCTATTCCATTCCATTCCTCTACATTCTATTATTCTCCATTCGTTGCTCTGCATCCCATTCAATTCCTCTCCATTCCGTTCTATTCCATTCCATTCCAATCTTCCCAGTGCTATTCCTTTCCTCTCTATTTCATTCCATTCCATTTAATTCCACTGTATTCCATTCCTCTCCATTCCACTTCATTTATTTCCATTTCATTTCCCTCTCTTCCATTATTCTCCATTTCATTTCATTCCTTTCCTTTCCATTCCATTCCTCTGCAATCCATTCAATTCCTTTCCATCCCAGTTCCTTCAGTTCTATTCCTTCCCATTCCATTGCATTGAACCACATTACATTTCATATAATTCCATTCCTCCCTATTCCATTCGATTCTATTACATTCCATTGATCTCTATTCCATTACTCTTCATTCCATTTCATTCATTTACATTCCTCTCCTGTCCATTCATATCCATTCCATTCCATTGTCTTCCATTCTATTTCTCTCCATTCCATTCCTCCACATTCCATTCCATTCCTCTCCATTCCATTGCATTCCTCTCCTTTCCATTCCATTCCATTCCATTCATCTCCGTTCCATTGCTCACAATTCCATTCCTCTTCATTCAATTTTTCTCCACTCCATTCCTCTCCATTCCCTTCCATCCCCTTTCCCTCCATTTCATTCTATTCCATTCCATTTCGATCCTCTCCATTCCATTCCTTCTATTCCATTCTATTAGTATCCATACCATTCCATTACTCTCAATTCCATTCCATTCTTCTCCATTCCATTTCATTCAACTCCATTACATTCCACACCATTAAATTCCTCTCCATTCCATTCTATTCCATTCCAATCCATGCCATTCCATTTCCTTTCATTCCATTTCTCTCCATTCCATTCCATTGCATTCCATTTCCTTCCTCTCCATTCCATTCCATTTTATCTATTTACATTTCATTTATCTCTCTTACATTCCTTTCCATTACATTCCATTCAACTCCATTACATTCAACACTATTCCATTCCTTTGTATTCCATTTTTTTACATTCCATTCCATTCCCCTCCTTTCAATTCATCTCCATTTCATTCAATTCCTCTCCATTCCATTCCTCTCCATTCCAATCCATTCCATTCCATTACCGTCCATTCCATTCCATTCCTCTCCTTTCCATTCCTTTCCATTTCATTTCATTCCATTCTATTCCTCTCCATTCTATTTCCTTCAACTCTTTTCCATTACACACCATTCCATGCCTCTCTATTCCATTCCATTCCATTTCACTCCATTTCCCTTCATTACTTCCATTGCCATTTTATTCCATTCCATTTCATTCCATTCCATTCCACTTCCTTCCTCTCCATTTCATTCCATTCCATTTCCTTTCTCTCCATTCCATTGCCTTCCATTCCATTCCTGTCCATTCCATTCCACTCCATTACATTCCATACTATTCCAATCCTCTGCATTTCATTCTATTCCATTCATCTCCATTTCACTCCATTCTTCCTCATTCCATTCCATTCCATTCCTCTCTAATCAATTCCATTCCAATCCAATTCTCTCTATTGCATTCACTTCCATTCCATACCATTCCTCTCCAATCCATTCCATTCAATTCCTCTCCATTCCATTTCATTCCATTCCATTCCTCTCCTTTACTATCATCTCCATTCCTTTCCTCTCCATTACATTCCATTCCTCTCCATTCCATTCCATTCCATTCCTCTCCATTCCATTCCATTCCATTCAACTTCAATCCATTCCATTCCTCTAAATTCCATTCCTGTAACTTCATTCCATTCTATTCCACTTGATTACATCTCTCTCCATTTCATTCCATGCCTTTGTTTTTCTTTCCATTCCCCTCCAATCCATTCCATTCCACTCATTTCCATTCCATAACATGCCATTCCATTCCTCTGCATTCAATTCCTCTGCATTCCATTCCTCTCCATTTCATCTTCTCCATTCCATTCCTCTCCACTCCATTCCATTCCTCTCCATTTCAATTCATTGCTTTCAATTCCATTCCATTCCTCTCCATTCTATTCCTTTCCTCTCTATTCCACTCCTCTCCATCCATTCATCTCCACTCATTTCCATTCCTTTCCTCTAAATTCGATTCCTCTAATTCCATTCCAATCCACTCGAGTCCATTTCTCACCATTCCGTCCCATTCCATGGCTTTCCATTCCATTCCTCTCCAAACCATTCCATTTTGTTGCACTCCATTCTATTTCTCTCCATTCCATTTCTCCCAATTCCATTCAATTCATCTCCATTCCATTCCATTCCATTTCATTCCTCTCCATTCCATTCCGCTCCATTTCATTCATCTCTATTCCTTTCTTCTCCATTCCATTTCTCTCCATTCCATTCTTCTTCATTCCATTCCTATCCTTTCATTCTATTCCATTCCATTCCAATCCTCTCCATTCCATTCCATTCAATTCCATTCCATGCCATTCCATTCCCCTTCATTCCATTCCTTTCCATTCCATTCCATTGCATTCCATTTCCTTCATCTCCATTCTATTCCATTCCATTCATTTCCATTTAATTTATCTCCCTTCCATTGTTTTCCATTCCATTCCATTCAACTCCATTACATTCGACACAATTCCATTCCTCTGTATTCCATTCTATTCCTTTCCATTCTCTTCATCTCCTTTCCATTCCTCTTCATTCCATTCCTTCTTCCTCTTTCCATTCCATTCCATTCCTCTCCAATCATTTCCATTCCATTCCAATCCAACCCAATCCTGTCTATTCCACTCAATTCCATTCCATACCATTCATCTCCATCCATTCCATTCAATTCCTCTCTATTCCATTTCATTTCATTCCAATTCATTCGATTCCTCTGCATTACTTTCATCTCCATTCCTTTCCTCTCCATTGCATTCCATTCCTCTCCATTACAGTCCATTACATTTCCATTCTCTCCATTCCATACCATACCATTCATTTCCGTTTCATTTCCCCCTCTTCCCTTGTTCTACATTTCATTTCATTACTTTCCATTCAGTTCTCTCTTTTCCATTCCTCTCCATTCCTTTCCATTCCAATTCCTTTCCATTCCATTCCATTCATCTACATTGCATTCCATATTATTCCATTCCTCTGTA
>NW_007019904.1:0-326 GCF_000164805.1 Carlito syrichta
AATTGAATGGGAAGGGATGGAATGGAGAGAAAGGAATGGAATGAAGAGGAATGGATTGGAGAGTAATGGAATGGAGAGGAATGGAAAGGAATGGAATGGTATGGAATGGAACGGAGTGGAGAGGAATGGAATGGAGAGGAATGAAATGGAATTGAAAGGAATGGAATGGAAAGGAATGGAATGGAATGGAATTGAGATGAGTACACTAGATTGGAAAGGATTGGAATGGAGAGGAATGGAACGGAATGGAGAAGAATGGAAAGGAGAGGAATTAAATGGATTGGGGAATAATGGAATGGAATGGAGAGTAATGGAATAGTATGGAG
>NW_007019905.1:0-390 GCF_000164805.1 Carlito syrichta
CCACTCCCGGCCTCAACCTGCTGGGCTCCTGCGATCCTTCTGCCTCAGCCTTCCGAGTAGCCGTAATTACAGGCATACACTACCACGCCCGGCTGATTTGTTTTTATTTATTGTAGAGATGAGGTCTCGCTGCCCCGGCGGGTCTCGAACCCGCGGGCACAGGCAATCCACACACCTCAGCCTCCCAAAGGCACGGGATGACAGGTTGTGCCTACACACTTTTGTGTTTCAGAGAAATGAGCCCTGTTCCTGGACCACTGAACTGCCGACCATTTGTATTCAGGGGAATAGGGAAAGCTTTTTGGCGTAATAAAGTCAAAGTCCCCTTTCCTCATGGATGTGGTGGGACTTGGAGCTAAGATCGTGAAGCCTGGCTCCATTAATTGGAAA
>NW_007019906.1:0-3379 GCF_000164805.1 Carlito syrichta
TAACTTCTCCAAAAGGTAATTCAAATAGTTCCTTTTCCTAAGAGCCTTTCCCACCTGTCCCCAGTGATATTAGCAGCCGCCCCCCACTACCCCACCCCTGCCCCAAGTTCCTGTTGTTTTCTGTGTATTCTGGATCAGGGCTGGGACACGCTTAGCCCACCCATGTGACATCTTGGTTCAAATGAGGGAAAGGCACCCCTCCTACGTGGCTGACACAGTCCTATACTGAGGGCTTGTGGAGAGGGTGCACTAGAGTCATTGTGGGTTGAGTAAGAAGGAGGAAAATGTCAAATAGTAACTTAAGGACAGAGCTTTTCAAGGTTAGAAAACACTTTTCCCAGCGCTTTGGGAGGCCAAGGTGAGTGGATTGCCTGAGCCCGCGGGTTCGAGACCCACCTGGGCAACTTGGCAAGCCCTCATCTCTACAATAAATAAAAAAATTAGCCGGCCCTGGTAGCACACACCTGTAGTTCCAGCTACTTGGAAGGCTGAGGCGGAAGGATTGCTGGAGCCCAGCAGGTCGAGGCTGCAGTGGCTGGGAGCGGCCACTGCACTCCAGTCTGGGCGACAGAGTGAGACTCCAACTCAAAAAAAACAACAACAACAAAAAACACTTTTACATGTATTAGTCCATGCAGTCCGCCTACATGAATGTGGTCGTAACAGTCCGATGACATACCTCAGAAGTTTTCATTATTTTGTGGTTGGGAAACTAAGAATCAGAGAGGTTGTTTGACTCACTCAAGGTCACACAGCTCATAGGTCTCAGATCTGGCTAGAAATCCCAAGACAGTTCTTAAAACTGAAAGAAAAAATCTTCAAAAGTGAGTACTATGAAAATGACCAAAAGTATAAAACTCACTTATTCTAATATTGTAATAATGGCCTGTAACTCATACACACACACACACACACACACACACACACTCAAATACACTCAAATGCAGTATACATAAAATATGAGCATTAAAAATAAAACAATTAAAAATAAAATATCTCATTAAGCGATAGTCAAAATAAAAGATGTAAATCCAGAAATCAAAAATTCAAAATATATAGAGAGAATAAAATAAAAATGTAGAGTTTTTCCCCCATGTTATGGCATAAAATTTAGTTGCGATTAGCTTAAAATAACTTATCACGGATAGATTTACTTCTATGACCCATGGCACACACATAGTAAAAACCAATGACAAACACACTAAAGGTAAAAATTTAAAAATCAAATCACACTACTAGACAAAGTCACTAAACTACTGCTTTAGGAAAATTCCCAAGCTGTGTTTTCCCTCGACTCCTGCACAACCACAACAATCATCAATGCCGAAGAATTCTACGACCAAATGTGTGGTGGTTTTTCCCCACACTGAGTAGTAGACACCGGCCCAACACCCTCCACTTCAATGCTGAAACCCTCTTTACATCCCATTTCCCCGTATTGCCCTCCTCTTTCTGAGTCTTCAAGTCAACCATCCCACATGCCTTTGCAGACCCCTAGCTTAGCTCTCACTGGTAAGTGAGAACATCACCGTATGGTTTTTCCATGACTGGTGCTTCACTTAGGAAGGTGGTCTCCTATTCCATCCCTGGAGAGAGTTCCCAATCTCTCAGGTTGACAATTCGGTCCCCAAGACTTCCGTCAACCCCAGACACTGGTTGCAAGTCTGACCAGGGAGCTTCATGTTGGGGTTGCCATGACTCCCTATTTGGGTTCAAGTAACTTGCTAGAAAAGCTCACAAAACTCAGAGAAACACATTCTTATGTTTGACAGCATATTATAAAGAATATTGTGAAACATCAGATGAAGAAATTTCTAGGAAAAAGCATGGGGGGAGGGGCCCTAAACTCTCATGCCCTCCCTGAACATGTCACTCTCCAGGAACTTTCCAGTATTCACCTATCCAAACCCAGTCCTTTGGTGTTTTTATGGAAGCTTCATGACCTCAGTGTTTCTTTCCCAAGAGTATAGGGAGGGACCCTCTCTGGGCGGGCTCTTAAGACTCACAATCAGTATGCAGGCAAGATTAGAGTCCTGCCTAGGGCCAGTTGAACCTAGGGCAGGAGAAGAATGGACAGATTGTTTTCTGAGGATGGCCCCTGAGATTCCACATACCCAACATTGCAACTGAAGACTGTCACTAGGCCTATGGGGGTTATGAACCAGGAACCATGGATAAAAACCAATATGCAAATATATGTCACAACTCCACAGCTCACCCCCTGGTTTTGACCTTGGGATCCCTTACATAAAAAAATAGATATATAAACACACATTTTATTAATAATTGGTTCCATCCATCATAGTGTATGAATGTTTCCCATGGTGAGGCCACTTAAACTGGTAGGCTTTCTTTCAATCTTGTCAGGTTCCAAAATCAGGAGTGGTCTTTGCATAGCTTCAAATTTCCAGGCATTTGGGATAATTGAGCAAATAGACTAAGTTATCTCTTGCCGAGACTCTTGATAGTTGTTAACAGAATACTGGATTTCCCTCCATTTATGCCCCAGTGATTCATTTCTTTACCCTAAGTCATTTTCCTTCTTTTCTCTATTTTCCATTTAATTTTGCCTCAACTTTTCCAAATTTGGAAGGGACATCAGATTTGGCCAATGTACTGGTCCAGATTGTTGGTAGCAATACTAGTCTAACAAAGTGCTGCTCCTTCTGTCCATTCTCATTTATATAGGGCAAGAGTACATAACACAGGTTCCAAACTAGTAAGCCACTGTTTTACCACCAGGCAATACAGCTGTATTTATCCTCAATCCTGGTCTTGCTAGATGGGGCAAAAGCACAATTTACTCCCATCAAGCTCTTAGGACTTCTGACAACATGTACAAACATAGTGACATTTTCTTGCTTAAAATCAATTCCTGCTTCTAGCACTTGTACCTGTAGCTCTGGTTCAAGGACCACTGCATTAGGTAAGGCAAAGATGTAAAATAATAGCTAGAAGGATAATTTTGAATGTTCTCACCACAAATAATAAGTGTATGAGATAACAGAGATGCTAAAATCCTTGATTTCATTATTATACAATGTATACATATTTTAAAATGCTGCAATATACCTTCTCAATATTTACACTTATTTGTGTGTGTGTGTATATATATATATAAGTTTTTAACAATAGAAATGCTAAATTCAGATGGAAATATCAAAGGCTATGAATATTTAAATAAATACTGGTAAATATAAAAAACTAGGAAGTAGAATACTTCCTGATTTGCAATTACATTTGTTATAATAATCAAAACAGTAGGGTGCTGCCATAAAAACAGAAACATAGAAAAAGAGACAAAAAGGAGGGCCCAAATAACAGACCCAAACATATATAGAGTCAACTCATGAAAGAAAGAAGGAAAGAAAGAAAAGAA
>NW_007019907.1:0-363 GCF_000164805.1 Carlito syrichta
TGCAGTCCCAGTTACATGGGATGCGGTGGCCTCCATCCTGGGACTTTCCTTTGCATCACGACTGCTGACAGAACATGCGAGTCCAGGTCAGACATCATGGCTAATGTACGTCAATTCCCAGCCTGGGAGGCCAATGTGGGAGGCTGCCTGAACCCAGGGCTCATAGACCAGCCCAGGCGACCAGGCCAGACCTCATCTTTACAAGAGGTCCCCAAAATCGGTGTGGTGGCCCCCAGAGTCCCAGCTCCTCTGGGGATGAGTTGGGAGTACCACTTGAGCCCCATAGTTTGAGGTCCCAGGAGACACGATCATTCCACCACACCACAGCCACACTAATTGAGACTCTGGTGACAAAAAGAAGCC
>NW_007019908.1:0-717 GCF_000164805.1 Carlito syrichta
TGGCTGACGAGTCTTCCAGCTAGCTAGCTGGTTTAAAACGTGACTGCCTACTCGACCAACTTGTTAGGTGACTTAAAAAGTTGGTCAACTAATCGACTGACTATTTAGCTTGGTTAAATAGTTTGCTGACTAGTTGGCCCCATAGTTATTTCGGGTTACTATTTGGCTGGGTAGTTTGCTCACCTAATTATTCGGCCAACTAGTTGGCCGACTAGTTAGCTGACCTAATTAGTCGGCCATCTATTTAGCTGACCTAACTTGTTGGCTAACATGTTGGCTCACTAGTCAGCTGATTGGTTAGCTGACTTAACTATTTGGCCGGCTTGTAGGCCAAAAGGTTAGCTGACTTAACTATTTGGCTAGCAAGTGAGTAGACAAGTGAGCTGACTTAACTAGTTGGCTGGTGAGAGAGCAGACTGGTCTGCTGAATTAACTAGTCTGCTGGGGAGTGAGTCATCGCATGCGCTGCCATAACTAGTTGGCCGGCAAGTGAGCTGACCAGTGAGCTGATGTAACTAGTAGACTGGCAAGTGAGCTGACTTGTTGGCAGAACTTTTGGCCTGCGAGCAAGCCAACAAGAGCTAGCTCCCTGGATGGTCAACTGGCTAGCCAGGTGGCCTGCCTGCTAGCTAGCTAGATGGATTCCTAGCCAGCTAACCAGCCAGGGAGCTAGCTACTTAAGACAGGTTGCTAGCCGTGTCACCAACCAGGTAGTTA
>NW_007019909.1:0-407 GCF_000164805.1 Carlito syrichta
CTAACATCTAGGATCTACAAGGAACTCAAAAGTGCCAAAAGAAAAGAAAAAGAAAAGAAAAGAAAGAAAGAAAAGAAAAACAAACAGACCTATTACAAAGTGAGCAAAAGATATAAATAGACATTTATCAAAAGAAGGCATATGAGTAGCCAACAGATACATGAAAAAATGCTCATCCTCACTAGTCATCAAGAAATGCAAATTAAAACCACGCTGAGATACCACCTAACTCCAGTCAGGATAGCCATCATCAATAACTCAAAAAACAACAGCTACTGGAGAGGATATGGCAAAAAGGGAACACTTCTACACTGTTGGTGGGAGTGTAAACTAGTACAGCCTCTGTACAAAATAGTGTGGTGATTCCTAAAAGATGGAAAAATCGACCTCCAATACTACCCTGCAAT
>NW_007019910.1:0-874 GCF_000164805.1 Carlito syrichta
TTGAATAGGTTGTTCAAAGTCTGATATATAAAATTTCTAAAGTACAGACAAGTAAAATAACCTGTGTTGTCTGAAACTTTTAAAACAAGGAACATTACTAGAAGTTTCCCTACCTTAAATGGGATGTGTGATTTTGCAGCCCATTGTGTTCACATCAAGAAAACTGGTGGAAGGAGAAGAAATTATGAATATGGAATTTAGGAATGCTCTAACTATGGGAAGAAACAGCAAAAGACAGAAGTAACATGGAGGGAAAATCCTAGTACCAAGAAAGCAGTGCAAAGTCACAGTGAACTTGTAAGGACATGAAACTGTTTTACTGTTTCTGGGGTTGCAGGAAATCCACCATGATGAAGGAGTTATAACTCCTTCCTCAACAAAATTCAAATATAACTATGTGGGAAATGTTCCATAAAATGTCAAGTCTGGTATACAATAGGTCTCAGTAAGCAAACTGACTTTACAAAAATTCCTTGACAGTTGTTAGGTTGGTGAGCCAGTGCTGAGGAAAAGATGCAAAGAACTGCACAAAGAGTAGATCAGAAAAAGTTTATTTAGAAAGTAGATCAGAGAAAAAGGGTGGATCCACCTCTCCAAGATTGAAGAGGCGGGCCAGACACTTGAGGAACGGTTGGCCGTGAATGCTTGAGGTTGAAAGCTTTTAAAGCTTCCCTTTTAGTGGGGGCAAGTCTCCATGGTGCTCTGTGTCACATTGTCACAAGGGGGCAGGTAAGCATGATGATGGGGTGGTGGTCTGTGTCACATTGGTTATGAAGGGGCCAATCACAACAATATTTTGGATAAAATACAAATACTTTGGATAAAAGGGTAATTAGTACAAAGCATGCTTGGGGGGTTACAAGACAATTATCAG
>NW_007019911.1:0-427 GCF_000164805.1 Carlito syrichta
CAATGGAATGGAGAGGAATGGAGTGGAATAGAGAGTAATAAAATGGAAAGGAATGGAGAGAATGGAATGGAGATGATTTGAATGCAATGTAATGCACAGCAATGGATAGTACTGAATGGTATGGAATGAAATGGAATGGAGAGGAATGAAATGGAATGGAATGGAATGGAGAGGAAATGAGAGGAATTTAATGGAGTGGAATGAATGGAATGGAGAAGAATGGAAAAGAGAGGAATGGATTATAATTGAATGGAAAGGAAGGGAATGGAGTGCAATTGAATGAGGGGGAATGGAAAGGAATGGAATGGAGAGGAATGGATTATAAGGGAAGGGAAGGGAATGGAATGGAGAACAATGGAATGGAAGAAAATAGAATGGAAAGGAAAGTAAGAGGAAGTAATGGAATGGAAAAAAGTGGAATGGAGTG
>NW_007019912.1:0-876 GCF_000164805.1 Carlito syrichta
TTTTTAAATTCTCTCCATTAATGTCTTGATGTCTGGGTTTGTTGCATGCAACCAGTCATTTTGGGGGCTCTTAATTGTTTGTGTTCCTGAATCTGTTTTCTCAGTGTCTGATCTCCCAGGGGTCTGTGTGAGGCCTTTATTCTTCTTTTGGTTTTTCTTCATTTGTGTGGTTTTTCCCCCTCCCTACTTTTTCCTTCCCTCCATTTCACCATCTTCTTTAATTCTGTTATTCAGGGGTAGAGGGATTAGTTTTACTTCTGTTTGTTCAATCTCCATTCTTTATGTATGCCCTCTTATGTTGTTCAATTCTGGAGTTGCACTGTAGGTTGGGGGTGGTCCTTTTTGCAGTTTTGAGATTTACTTAAGGGGGGAACTGTGATTAAAAATCTATCTGCAGGTCCTGGTATTTGCTGACAGGTGTGTGGATAATCTGGAACCCACTTCCCACTGCCTTGGAGTCTGTCCATGCAGTGGGGCTGTAGGTTTACTCCCTGAAATAAAATGTGGTTAACAGAGGGGAGAGAATGGAGTAGACAGTGGGTTGAAGAGGTGGGTGGAGAGATAGAGGAGTAATGGGGGAAACAAATGAGTGTGCCAACAAATAGAGAGAGAGGCCTATACTGAAACAGATAAAAACAATAGACTACAGCTACAGATGAACCAACTCTCATACAAAAAAGAAAAATAAAACATATAGTGATGCTAACATACAAGCTAACCAACCACCTTATTAGTGTGCTGCTCCTCTATACAAAGATATGGTTTACAGAGAGAAGAAAAGGAAGAGGAAAAAAGAAAAAAGGGAACAATACAGTAGGAATAGAATTAAGTCATTAAACTAACAGAATCAATGAAGCACACTCTGAGACATTCATT
>NW_007019912.1:1900-2558 GCF_000164805.1 Carlito syrichta
AGCTTTTTGTTTCATTGATTTTTTTTGTCTTCTATGTCCTGGATTTGGGCTTTTATTTTGGTGATCTGGATCCTTTGCTGAAATTAGGGTTTTTGTGGTCTTGCTTTTCCAGCTTCCTTAGGTGGCTTGTTAGGCTGTTAATTTGTGATCATTCCATTTTCCTCATGTGTGTTTGTAGGGATATAAATTTCCCTCTCACTACAGGTTTTAAGGTGTCTCAGAGATTTTGGTAAGATGTTTCTTCATTTTCATTTGTTTCCAGGTATCTTTTGATCTCTGTTTTGATTTCATCATTGACCCAGGTGTTGTTTAGCATCTTGCTGTTTAGTGTCCATGTCTTTGTGGCTTTTGGGGGGACTTTGTTGGAGTCAATGTTTATTTTTATTCCACTGTGGTCCAAGAAAGTGCATGGTAGAATTTAGGTCCTTTTAAATTTGCTTATGCTTGATTTATGGCCAATTATGTGGTTGATCTTAGAATACATTCCATG
Organism: Carlito syrichta; assembly: GCF_000164805.1. NCBI lineage: Eukaryota > Metazoa > Chordata > Mammalia > Primates > Tarsiidae > Carlito > Carlito syrichta. Next base: position 2,391 of record NW_007019912.1, read on the forward strand.
CGGTGATGAGTAGAATGTGTATTCTGTGGTCTTTGGATGAAGTGTTCTGTAGGTATCAATTAAGTCCATTTAGTCCAAAGTCACATTGAGGTTCCAGATCTCCTTGCTGATTTTTTGTCCTGATGATCTCCCCTAGGGTTGTGAGTGGGGTATTAAAGTCCCCCAGTT
>NW_007019914.1:0-664 GCF_000164805.1 Carlito syrichta
GAATGGAATGGAGATATATGGAATAGAATGGAATAGAGTGGAATGGAAAATAGAGAAGAGGAATGGAATGGAAATGAATGGAATTGCATGGAAGGGTATAGAATGGAGAAGAATGGAATAGAGAGCAATGGAATGGAGTGGAATGGAATGGAATGGAATTGAGATGAGTAGAATAGATTGGAATGGAGTGGAATGGAATGGAATCTAGTGGAATGGAATGGAGAGGAGTGGAGTTGAATGAAATGCAAAGGAATGGAATGGAGAGGAATGGAATGGAGTGGAGTGGAATGGAATTGAGTGGAATGGAATGGAATGGACATATATGGAATAGAATGGAAAAGAGTGGAATGGAATGAAGTGGAACGGAATGGAATGGAGAGAAATGGAATGGAATGGAATGGAGTGGAATGGAATGGAGTAGAGTGGAATAGAATGGAAATGAATGAAATTAAATAGAATGGAGAGGAATAGAATGGAATGAAATGGAAAGGAATGGAGTTGAATGGAATGGAATGGAGATGAATGGAATGGAATGATGAGGAGTGCAATGGAGAGGAATGAAGTGGAATAGAATGGAGAGGAATGGAATGGTGTGAATGGAATGGAATTGCCTGGAGAGTATTGGAATGGAATGGAATGGAGAGGAATGGAATGGAATGGAGAG
>NW_007019915.1:0-350 GCF_000164805.1 Carlito syrichta
CGCTAGTCCCCAATCCTTATACCATTCTATCCTCAATTCCTCCGACTGCCACTCACTTTTCAGTCCTTGAGCTTAAAGACGCATTCTTCACCATCCCTCTGGCAGCGAACTCCCAAAACATCTTCGCGTTCACGTGGACTGACCCAACATCTTGCCATTCACAACAACTCACCTGGATAGTCCTGCCACAAGGATTTTGAGATAGCCCCCACCTGTTCGGTCAAACCTTAGCGGCAGATCTTGTCTCTCTCACTTACCAAATCCACCCTTATTCAGTATGTGGACGATCTCCTTCTGTGTAGCCCTTCCTTAACTGATTCTCAAACGGACACTGCACTCACTCTTAACTT
>NW_007019916.1:0-721 GCF_000164805.1 Carlito syrichta
AGTCCTCATATACAGAACACTACACCACCTGTTGCTACGGAAGAATAAGGAATCTTGGTTACACGAGTCCTCCATCCCAAACACCTATAGAGCATCTTGTTAAGGGTTTTGGGAGTAGAAATCTGCATAATGGGAGTCCTCATATACAGGAAACTACATTGTCTATTGCTAAGGAAGCATAAGGAATGTGGTTTACACGTGTCCTCAATCCCCAAAAAATCTTCAGGGTGTCTTGCTAATAGTTAAATATGAATTTGGGTATTTGAAGGATAATCTGGGTAAATTAAATCCTCATCTACAGGCATCTGAACGGACTTATCCTAAGAAAGAATAAGGAATCTGGGTGACATGTTTTCTCAATCCCCAAAAAAGTACATGGCGTCTTCCTAAGATCTAAACAAGAATCAAGTTTTTGATGCATGTATCTGTGAACAGGAGTACTCATATACAGGCAACTGCACGGTTGTTGCTAAATATAAGGAATCTCTGTTATACAAGTCCTCATTCCTGAAAATGTACAGGGCATCTTGCTGAAGCCTAAAGAAGAATCAGGGTTTTGAGGCATGAATGTGGGTAATAGCAATCCTCATATGCAGGAAACTGCATGGCCTCTTGCTAAGAAAAAAGAAGAAATCACTTTTTCACAGTTCATCTATCAAAAAAATCTACATGGAGTCTTACTAAGGGCTAAACAAGAATCAGGTATCGAAACAGGAATCTA
>NW_007019917.1:0-3189 GCF_000164805.1 Carlito syrichta
GCAATCTTATGTCAGCTAGGTACGTCAGCTGGCTAGCCAGCTGGCTAGATAGGTAGCCAGCTTGCATAGTCATCTGTCTAACCAGCTGGTTAAGTCAGCTAGTTAAGTCAGCTGTCAACCAGCTGTCTAGCTATTTAAGTCAACTCATTAAGTCCGTTGGCTATCCAGCTGATTAGGTAGTTAAAAAGCTAGTTCAGAAGCCGGGCTCACTGACTCAGCCTGTAATCCCACGCCTTTGGGAGGCTGATGTGTGTGGATTGCCTGAGCCCACGGGTTCAAGACCTGCCTGGGCAGCAAGACCTCATCTCTACAATAAATCAAAAATCAACCGGGCATGGTAGCGCATGCCTGTAATTCCGGCTCCTTGGAAGGCAGTGGTGGAAGGATCACCGGAGCCCAGCAGGTCGAGGCTGTGGTGGCCAGGAGCGGCCACTGCACTCCAGTCTGGGTGACAGAGTGAGACTCCGACTCAAAAAATAAAAAGCTAGTTCAGGCAGATGGCTAGCCATCTGGCTTACTAGGTATTTCAGCTAGTTAAGCCAGCTGGATATCTAGGTAGGTAGCTAGTTAAGTCACCTTGTTAAGTCAGCTTGCTAGCTATTTAAATCAGAGAGTTTAGTCAGTTTGCTAGACAGCTGGCTAACTGGGTAGCTAGCTAGTTAAGTCAGCTGGCTAGACAGTAAGCAAGCTAGTTAAGTAACCTAGTTACATCAGCTCACTAGCCAGGTGGTGAGCTAGGTAGTTAGGTATATAATTCAGCTCGCAAGCCAGTGGTCTACGTAGATAGGTAGCTAGTTAAGTCAGCTGGCTATACAGTTGGCTACCTAGCTAGCTAGGAAGTTAGGTCTGCCTGATTGCCAGCTGGCTAACGACTTAAGTCAACTAGTTGAGTCAGCTGGCTAGCCAATTGGCTAGTTTGTTAAGTCAGCTAGTTAATTCAAGTGGCTAGCCATCTGGCTAGGTAGGTAGCTAGAGATTTCAGTCAGCTGGCTTGCCAACTGGCTAGCTGGTTAATTCAGCTAGTTAAGTCAGTTGGCTAGACACATGTCTAGGTAGGCAGCTAGCTAATTAAGTCAGCTAGCTGGCCAGCTTGCTAGCTAGTTTAGTCAGAAGTTAAGTGAGCTCATTAGTCATCTGGCTCATTTGGCTCACTAGCTAAGACAGTTGGCTAGCCAGCAGGCTACCAGTTCAAGTCATCTAGTTACATCAGCTAGTTAACATGCTGGCTAGGTAGGTATCTAGCTAGTTAATGAACTGGCTACCCAGATTCCTATCTTAAGTCAGATAGGTAAGTCCACTGGCTAGCAAGCTGGCTAGATAGAGAGCCAGATGGTTAAGTCCACTAGCTACACAGCTGACTAGTTGTTTAAGTTAGCTAGTTAAGTCAGCTGGCAAACAGCTGGCTACCTATTTAAGACAGCACATTAAGTCAGTAGGCTATACAGCTGGTTAGCTAATCAGAAGGCTGTCTATTCAGATGGCTATCCATCTGGCTAGCTAGTTATTTCAGCTAGTTAATACAGCTGACTAGCTAGGAAGCTAGCTATATAAGTCAGCTAGTTATATCAGCTTGCTAGCTTGTTAAGTCAACTAGTTAAGTGAACTGGCTAGCTAGGTAGCTAACTAGTTGAGCCACTTAGTTAAGCCAGCTGGCTACCTAGGTAGTTAGCTGGTTAATTCAGCTAGTTAAATCAGCTTGCTAGCTAGTTATGTCAGTGAGTTAACTCAGCTGGCTAGCCTGCCACCTAGCTGTGTATTTGGCTAATTAAGTCAACTGGCTAGCCAGTTAGCTAGCTAGTTAAGTAACCTTGTTAAGTCAGCTCACTAGCAAGCTGGATAGCTAGGTATCTAGGTAGTTAAGTCAGCTGGCAAGACAGTAGGCTACCTAGGCAGCTAGCTAGTTAAGTCAGCTGGCTGTACAGCTGTCTAGCTATGTAGATAGGTGATTAAGTCAGCCTGCTAGACGGCTTGCTACCTGAATAAGTCAACTAGTTCATTCAGATGGGTAGCCAGAAGGCTGTCTAAGTATTAAACTTGTTATGTCAGGTGGCTAGCCATCTGGCTAGCTAGTTAATTCAGCTAGATAATTTAGCTTGCTTCCAAGCTGACTTGCTAGGTAGGTAGCTAGGTAATTCAGCTGGCTAGTTAGCTGGCTAGCTGGCTAGGTCAGCTATTTAATTCAGCTGGCCATTCAGCTGGCGAGGTAATTAAGCCAGATAGTTAAGTCAGCTGACCAGCCAGCTGGCTAGACATGTAGCTAGCTGCTTAAATCAGCTAGTTAACTCAGCTGGAGAACTAGGTAGCTAGCTAGTTAAGTCAGCTAGTTAATCAGCTGGCTAGCTGGTTAAGTCAGTTCAATCATCTGGATAGTCAGCTGCCTGTGAGGGTAGCTATCTAGTTAAGTCAGCTGACTAGTCAGCTGGCTAGCTTGTTAAGTCACCTAATTAAGTCAGCTCGCTGGCCAGCTGGTTAGCTAGGTAGTTAGGTAGCTAAGTCAACTGGCAAGCCAGCGGGCTATGTAGGTAGCTAGCTAGTTATGTCAGTTGGCCAGCCATTAGGCTATCTAGTTATATCAGCAAGTTAATCAGCTGTCTCTCCAGCTGTCTAGCTAATTAGATAACTAGTAATATTTGATGGCTAGGCTGCTGACTACTTCATTAAGTCAGCTAGATAAGTCAACCAGCTAGGCTGCTGGCTATGCTAGGTAGCTAGGCAATTAAGTCAGCTGGCTCTCCAGCTGGTCAGCTAGTTAAGTCAGCAAGTTTACTCAGCTGGCTAACCAGCTGGGTAGCTAGCTAAATTAGCACGTTAAGTCAGTTTTCTAGCCAACTGGCTATCTAGTTAAAAAGCTAGTTATGTCAGATGGGCAGCCATCTGGCTCGCTAGATATTTCAGCTAGTTAATTCAGCTGACTAGCTAGTAAGCTAGCTAGTTAAGTCAGCTATATATGTCAGCGAGCTAGCTAGTTAAGTCACCTAGTTTAGTCAACTAGCTATGTGATAGCCAGCTAGGTAGCTTGCTTGTTAAATCAGCTGGTTATGACAGCTGGCTAGTAGGTAGATACCTAGTTAACTCAGCTACGTAAGTCTGCAGGCTAGCTAGTTAAGTCAGTTAGTTAAGTCAGCTGACTAGCCAACTGCCTAAAAGTATAGCTAGCTAGTTATGTCAGCTGGCTAGTCAGTTAGGTAG
>NW_007019918.1:0-350 GCF_000164805.1 Carlito syrichta
GGGAAATGGTTCCAATTTTTGTCCATTTAGGAGTATGCTGGCTGTGGGTTTCTCATACATAGCGTTTTACTATTTTGAGGTATGTTCCCTGTATACCTAGATGTTCGAGGGTTTTTATCAAGAAGGGGTGCTGGATTTTATCGAAAGCTGTTTTGGCATCTACTGATATAATCATGTGGTTTTTGTTTTGACATCTGTTGATGTATTTAATTACATTTATGGTTTTACGAATGTTGAACCAACCTTGCAAAGCCAGGGATGAAGCCTACTTGGTCATGATGATTTTTGAGATGTGTTGTTGAATCCGGTTTGCTAGGATCTTGTTGAGAATTTTAGCATCTATGTTCATC
>NW_007019919.1:0-685 GCF_000164805.1 Carlito syrichta
CACCATGTCTGGAAGACCTGGTACCAGGATTTTTGACCATCAGAGCGCTATGAGGTTTCCTTCAAGACGGGACTGGGAAAAAGTCTGAGAGACCCAGAAAGTCATCCAAACCAAAGCCAAAGGGGTCCAAGAGCGCACATCCAAATATGTGGGTGTGTGGATGATAAATGGAGATGACTCACCCAAGGTGCAGAAAGGCGTACTATGCAGCTGTTGGAGTCTCAAGGGCCTTCTTGAAGTTACTTTGCCAACCAGAGAGGAAAAGAGCAAAGAAAGCCAAGTACTTTGTCTCCCACCCGTACGGGCGCTGGCGGTCCCAACTTTCCTTCGGTGACCTTCTTGCCTTCCTAAGAAGTAGCCTTAGGCAGAGACCATCAGTTGACCTCCGAGATCCAGCCCGGTCCACGGGGAAACTCAGAAATCTTGATTAGAAGGAAGCAAGAGTTAACCTTAGTCCCTCACCCAGTCAGGCCACAGCGGCCTGATATTTTTCCCTGGGGTCTTTCAGCACGCTGAAGTGTAGCCTCAGCCGGAACCTTCAGTTGCTCCCAGGTTCCAACACAGTCCACAGAGGGTCACCAGTTAGGAAATAAGAAAGAGAGAAAAACAGATCTCAGATATCTCAGTGGGACCCCCAAAAATGTTAGGGTATGGATGGACAGGGTGAGGGTGGAGAGACACAGGA
>NW_007019920.1:0-402 GCF_000164805.1 Carlito syrichta
ATGAATGGAGAGGAGTTAAATGGAATGGAATGGAATAAAACGTAGTGAAATGGAACACAGATGAATGAAATGGAGGGAAATGTAGAGGAATGGAATTGAATGGAAAGGAATGGTATTGAGAGGAACGGAATGGAACTGATTCGAATGGAAATTAGAGGAAGGTAGTGGAATGTAATATAGTGGAATGCATTGAAAAGGAAATGAATGGAATGGAGAGAAATGGAGTGGAAGGCAAATAATGGAAGGGAATGCAAAGGAATGGAATGGATTGGCATGGAATAGAATGAAATGGAGTGGAATGGAATGGAATGGAATGGAGTGGAATGGAATGGATAGGAATGGAACGGAGAGGAATGGAATGGTGTGGTTGGAATCAAATGTAGACGAATCCATTGGTAAGGA
>NW_007019921.1:0-318 GCF_000164805.1 Carlito syrichta
AAAAAAAAAAAAAATATTTGAAGGTAGATTCAGATAATTAACAATATGCCTTATAAAATCTAGGAGAAATAATTATAAATTAAAAGTGGTATAAATATGAGACAAAAAAAAAAAAAAAAAAAAAAAAATAAAATAAAATCAGTGGAGATTTCTGAGATGTAGCCGCTTTTTATAGAAAGAACTCATTGACTTCCATTAAGAATCATTTGCCAGTTCCCCTAAATGCTTGTATTTCCTGTACTTTATTTTGTATTGGTCAAAGCACTGGATTATTTTGCAACAATTTTTTACATTTTACAATTATACTCAGTAAAAGTG
>NW_007019922.1:0-400 GCF_000164805.1 Carlito syrichta
CGTCTCACTCGGTCGCCCAGACTGGAGTGCAGCGGCCGCTCCCGGCCACCGCAGCCTCGACCTGCTGAGCTCCGGCGATCTTTCCGAGTAGCCGGAATTACAGGCGTGCGCTGCCATGCCCGGCAGATTTTTTTATTTATTGTAGAGATGAGGTCTCGCTGCCCAGGCGGGTCTCGAACCCGCGGGCTAAGGCAATCCACTCACCTCAGTCTCCCAAAGGTGCGGGATTACAGGCTGAGCCACCGAGCCCGGCGGTGTCCGCTTCTTAATACAGCCTGAGCCTGGAAGCATGAGCATTTAAGTTCCCCCTGTGGTTGTACCCTTGGTTCATCTGGGCATGCTCAGGTTATGTCACCTTTAACCTGGGAGTCCATGACAACTGAAAAAAAAAAAAAAAAAA
>NW_007019923.1:0-330 GCF_000164805.1 Carlito syrichta
CCATTCCTTACCAATCAATTCCTCCAATTTTCCTTCAGCTACTCTCCATACAATTCCTGTCCATAGCTATCCAATGCATTCTATTTATCTAGACTCCATTCCTCTCCATTCCATTCCTCTCCATTCTTTTACATTCCTTTGCTCTCCATTGCATTCCATTTCTCTCCCTTCCATTCCAGTCTTCTGCATTCCATTCCATTCCTATTCTCTCCATTACATTCGATTCCATTCCATTCTTCCAATTTTTTTTTTTGAGTTGGAGTCTCACTCTGTCACCCAGACTGGAGTGCAGTGGCCGCTGCCGGCCACCGCAGGCTTGTCCTGCTGGGC
>NW_007019924.1:0-906 GCF_000164805.1 Carlito syrichta
GGCTAAAGTGTTAAGTCAGCAGGTTGGGTCAGGTTGTTAGCTAGTTAACTAATGGGTTTATTCAGCGGGTTGAGTCAGCTAGCTAGCTAGTTAGCAAATGGATTGAGTCACATACTTGACTAGGCTATTTAGCTAGTTAGGTAATGAATTAAGTCAGCTGGATGGTCAGCTAGATAGACAGATAGTGAACGAGTTAAGTTAGTTGGTTGAGTCAGCTAGCCAGATCATTGGCTAACGATATAAGTCAGATGATTTAGTCACCTAGCTAGTATTTTAGATAACGATTAAGCTAACTTTTTATCTAGCTGGCTAAGTCAGCTAGCTAGCAAGGCAGCTAACTATGCAATTCAGCTTGTTAGCTAGGTATCTAGCTAGTTAACTAAGTCAGCTGGCTAACTAGGTAGGTAGCTAGTTAGCTAACAATTTAAGTCAGCTAGCTAGCTAGGTAGCTACTAATTAAGTCAGCTTCTTAAGTCAGCTGGCCAGCCAGTTGGCTAGCTAGAGAGTGAGCTAGTTAAGTCAGTTGGATAGCCATCTGGATAGCTGGTTAATTCAGCTAGTTAAGATAGCTCACTAGCAAATTGGTTAGGTAGCTCGCTAGCTAGTTAAATCAGCTAGATAGCTACCTGGCTAGCAAGTGTTGTCAGCGAGTTAAGTCAGCTGGCTAGCCAAATGGCTAGCTGGTTAAGTCAGCTAGTTTAGTCTGCTGTCTAGCCAGCTGGCTAGGTAGGTAGATAGCTAGATAAATCAGCTTGCTAGCCAGCAGGATAGTTTTTCTAGTCAGCTAGTTAAGTAAACTGGCTAGCCTGCTGGGTATATTGTTAACTAGCAAGCTAAGTGAGGTGGCTAGACAGCTTGCTAGCTTAAGTCAGCTAGGTAAGTCAGCTGGCTAGCCAGCTGGCTAGA
>NW_007019925.1:0-1275 GCF_000164805.1 Carlito syrichta
ACAGCTGACAACTCATTAGCTAACTTGTTAGCTAGCTGAAACATCCAGCGGACATAACTCTTTAGCTAACTAGCTAGCTAGCTTACTCAACCAGCTGACTCAACCCATTTGGAAACTAGGTAGATAGATGACTCAACCAGCTGACTTAACCCATTAGTTACCTAGCTAACTACCTGACTCAATCTGCTGTCTTAACCCCTTAGCTAACTAGCTAGCTACCTGCCTACACCAGCTGACTTAATCAGAAAGCTGACTTAACTAGCTGAATTAGGTAGGTGACTTAACTACTTAGGTAGCTGACTTAACTGACTGACTTGATTAGTTAACTAGTTGACTTAAATACCTATATTATATAGTTAGCTAACTATTTAACTAACTAGCTGACTTAACTAATTAGGCAACCAGTTGGGTAGCAGACTTAAGTAACTGACTTAAATAGTTAGCTAACTAGTGAGCTAGCTGACTTAGCTAGCTGACTTAGCTAGCTAGTTGGTTAGCTAGCTGACTTAGTCAGCTGACTTAACTAGTTGGCTAACGAGATAGGTAGCTGACAATGAATTGGTTAACGAGTTAGCTACCTGTTTTAACTAGTTGGTAAAAGAGTTAAATAGCTAACTTAATTAGTTCTTTATCGAGTTATCTAGGTGACTTAACATATTGGTTGATGAGTCGGCACAATAGTTAGCTGTTTTAACAACTTGACTGACTACACGACTGACTTGTTTGCTGGCTTAACATATTGGCCAACTAGTCGGCATACTGGTTAGCTGGGTTAGATAGTTGACTGACGAGTTGACACGCTAGTCAGATCTTTTAACTAGTTGGATGGCTGGTGTTCTGACCTAACTAGACAGCCAATTAGTAGGCCGATGAGTTAGATGACCTAACTTGTTGGTGACTAGCTAGCTGAGCTAACTTGTCTTCTGACAAGTTGGCCGACTATTCAGCCGATTGGTTTGCTGACTTAACTAGTTGGCCAGCTAGGTGGCCGAACGGTTAGGTGAATTAACTTGTAGGCCTGCCAGTGAGCCGACAGGTGAGCTGATTTAAATAATTGTCCAGCGAGTGATCTGACAGATAAGCTGACTTAACTAGTCAGCGAATGAGTGAGCCGACTGCTCAGTGGAATTAACTATTTGGCTGGCGACTGAACTGACTGGTCCACTGGCTTTAGTCGACTATGAGTGAGCCAACTGGTCAGAGGACTTAACTAGCTGGTCAGCCAGTGAGCCCACAGGTGAGCCGACTTAACTAGTCAACTGGTAAGTGAGGGGA
>NW_007019926.1:0-322 GCF_000164805.1 Carlito syrichta
CACCGCAGCCTCGACCTGCTGGGCTCTGGCGATCCTTCCGCCTCAGCCTTCCAAGTAGCGACAACTACAAGCGCACACGCTTCCGTGCCCGGCTAAGATTTTTGTTTTTGTTTGTGTTTTTTTTTTGAATTGGAGTCTCACTCTGTCGCCCAGACTGGAGTGCAGTGGCCGCTCCCGGCCACCGTGGCCTCGACCCTCTGGGCTCCTTCCGCCTCAGCCTTCCGAGGAGCCGGAATTACAGGCGCGTGGTACCACGCCCGGCTGATTTTTTGGTTTATGGTAGAGATGAGGTCTCGCTGCCCAGGCGGGTCTCGAACCCGCG
>NW_007019927.1:0-404 GCF_000164805.1 Carlito syrichta
CAGGCACCCTTGTTGATAAGGGGTGTCTCCCCGTCCCCAGACAGATATTGACTACCATTACTCCCACCTTCCTTCCCCTCCCAACCCCCCCCCCCATAGTTTCCATTCACTGTCAATCCTTTTCTTATAGTATTATGATAGATGTTCAGGGTCCACTATATGAGTGAGAACATGTGATACTCAGATCTTTGTTTCTGTGAGAGGTCACTCAGTATTATAGACTCTAGTTCCATCCAGGTTGCTGCAAAATTCATGACTATGTTCTTTTTTATGGCTGCATAGTATTCCATCATGTATACGTACCACATTTTTAAAATTCAGTCCTCTTTTGATGGACAGCATGGTTGGTTCCAGGTTCTTGGTATTGTGAACAATGCTGCAATAAACATACGTGTGCAAGAATC
>NW_007019928.1:0-303 GCF_000164805.1 Carlito syrichta
CATCTGGCTAGCCAGCTGGCTTACCTAGCTGAATTGAACAGTTAGCCTTCTTGCATGCAAGCTGACTTATGTAGCTAGCTAGACAGGTGACTAAACTAGGTGACTTAACCAGCTACCCAGATGACTAGCCAGTGGCTTAACTCACTGACATCACTAGCTAGCCAGGTAGCTATCTAACTGATTAAATAGCTAGCAACCTACATTGACCGTTGGCTTGCCAGCTCTCTTAACTAGGTGAATTAACCAGCTAGCCAGCTGGCTAGCCAGCTGACTTAAGTAGTTAGCTAACTACCTAGCTACCTA
>NW_007019929.1:0-320 GCF_000164805.1 Carlito syrichta
AAATAAATAACAAACTAATAAGCATGAAAAGCAGAAATAGCCAAGCAGAAGAAAGAATCTCAGAGATCAAACACCAAAACACAGAACTAACACAAACTGTCAAAAACATAAAAAAGAAGTTCAAAAAGACTGAACAAAACCTTCAAGAAATGAATAATTACTACAAGAGACCAAACCTAAGAGTAATTGGACTTCCTGAGGCAGAGAGAGAAAGAGAGGCCACACTGGAACAAACATTTAATGAAATCATTCAAGAAAACTTCCCTCATCTCATCAGTGATGCAAAAATCCAAACACAAGAGATTCAGAGAACCCCTGCA
>NW_007019930.1:0-602 GCF_000164805.1 Carlito syrichta
CAAAAGAAGACTATGGGTCTCTCCCAGACGCCTGGGGAGAGTAGACACCTGAGAAAATTGACTAGGTAATGCAAACAATGAAAATTCCCCAGAATGAAGGGTCTCAAAGTGCAAATGTAGATATCAAAACAATAATGGAGAGATTAAAAAGTATTGAGGAGACACAAGAAGAAACTACGATGGAGCTGATATCTGAGATAACAGTAATAAAGAATACTGTGAATAAAATAAATAACAAACTGATAAGCATGGAAAGCAGAATTACCCAAGCAGAAGAAAGAATCTCAGAGCTTGAGGACCAAAATATAGAAATAACCCAAACTCTTTAAAACACAGAAAATAAGCTCAAAAAGACAGAACAAAACCTTCAATAGATGAGTGACTACCTCAAGAGGCCTAACCTAAGAGTAATCGGACTCCCTGAGGCAGAAAGAGAAACAGAGACCACATTGGAACAAACTTTCCATAAGATCATTCAAGAAAACGTCCCTTATCTCATCAATGATGTAAAAATTCAAACACAAGAGATTCAGAGAACCCCCGCAAGATAACAAATGAGAAGACCAACTCCTAGACACATAATAATCCGCCTAAATAAAGTA
>NW_007019931.1:0-344 GCF_000164805.1 Carlito syrichta
TTTTCTGAGTTGGAGTCTCACTCTGTCACCCAGACTGAAGTGCAGTGGCCGCTCCCGGGCACCGCAGCCTCGACTTGCTGGGCTCCGGCGATCCTTCCGCCTCAGCCTTCCAAGTAGCTGGAATTACAGGCATGCACTACCACGCCCGGCTGATTTTCTTGATTTACTGTAGAGATGAGGTCTCGCCAAGTTGCCAGGCGGGTCTCAAACCCGCGGGCTCAGGCAATCCACGCATCTCAGCCTCCCAAAGGCGCGGGATTACAGGCTGAGCCACTGAACCTGGCTTATTTTTATTTTTTGAGTTGGAGTCTCACTCTGTCACCCAGGCTGGAGGGCAGTGGCAC
>NW_007019932.1:0-660 GCF_000164805.1 Carlito syrichta
GGCTAGACAACTAGCCAGCTGGCTTAACTAGCTAACTACCTGGCTGGCTAGTTGTCTAGGCAGTCAGCTAGCTAGCTAGAAGGCTGGCCATCTGGCCAACTAGCTGAATTAAATAGCCAGCTGGCTCGCTGGACAGTCTGATAGCCAGCTGGCTTATCTAGCCAGCCACACTGTTGGTCAGCCAACTAGCCAGCTGACTTAACTGAATGGCCCCTAACTGATCAGCCTGCTAATCAGTCGTCTTAACTTGCCAGCCACCAAGCTAGCCAGCTGGTGAACCAGCTGACTTAAGTAGCTGACTGAAGTAGATAGACATCCGGATAGACAGCTGCCTTAACTAGCTAGCCAGCTAGCTAGCCAGCTAGCTAGCCAGCTCTCTTAACTAGCTGACTTAACTAGCTAGTCAGCAGGTTGGCCACCTGACTTAATTACATAGCTACCTACCTAGCCAGAAGGCAAGTCAGTTGACTTAACTAGCTGACGTAACAAGCCAGACAGCTGGCTAGCCAGCTGACTTAACTAGCTGGCTACCTAGCTAGCCCAATGGCAAGCCACTTGAAGTAACAAGCTGAATTAACCAGCTAGGCAGCTGGCTAGCCAGCTGACTCAACTAGGTGACTTAACTTATTAGCCAGCTGGCTAGACAGCTGACTTAACTAG
>NW_007019933.1:0-459 GCF_000164805.1 Carlito syrichta
CAGCAAGAAAAAAAAGGCCAGATCACCTACCATGGAAGACCAGACAGAATAGCAGTAGATTTATCTGCAGAAACCCTGCAGGCTAGGAGAGCTTGGAGCCCTATCTTCAAAGTCCTAAAAGATAAACAATTTCAACCAAGAATAACCTACCCGGCCAAGCTAAGCTTCATCAGTGAGGGAGAATTAAAATCTTTCCCAGATATCCAATCCCTAAGAACTTATACTGCCACCAAACCATCTCTACATGAAACACTTAAGAAAGTACTAAACACAGAAGAAAAGAAAAAAAGAACAACATTCTTCACAAGAGTACAGGGAAAAGAATAAAATATACATGAACCAACTCCAAAACCAAAAGAAAGACCGAAAAAAAAAGAAAAAACCAAGTGGAAGAACAACAACTCAATAAGAACTCCATGATAGGGACGAGCTCTCACATTTCAATAATTAGTCTGAATG
>NW_007019934.1:0-453 GCF_000164805.1 Carlito syrichta
GTCCAACACTCCAGCTCCCCTTCCGTCCCAGAGTGCTCCCAAGAATATGGCACCTGGAGTTTTAGAAAACTGTTGATAAAAATGAACCTTTTTAAGATATGTGAGACTGGGCGTGGTAGCTCAGCCTGTCATCCTAGCGCTTTGGGAGGCCGAGGCGAGAGGATTGCCTGAGCCCGGGGGTTCGAGACCAGGTCAGGCAACTTGGTGAGACCTCGTCTCTACAATGAATCACAAAAACTAGCCAGGCATGGTAGCGTGTGTCTGTAGTTCTGGCTACTTGGAAGGCTGAGGCGGAGGGATCGCCGGAGCCCAGCGGGTCGAGGCTGCGGTGGCCATGAGCGTGCCACTGCACTCCAGCCTGGGCAACGAGAGTGAGTCTCCAACCCCCCCAAAAAAAATACACGGACCCATAGGGTGCCCACATGGACCTGTGGAGTGCTATCATAAACATGC
>NW_007019935.1:0-636 GCF_000164805.1 Carlito syrichta
TTTCATACACACACACACACACACACACACACACACACACACACACAGAAAGAGACAGAGCACCATTCTCTCTCCCTTGTTCTGCTTTATCTTCCTTCGTATGTGTGTGTGTGTGTGTGTGTGTGTGTGTGTGTCTAGAGTGTAGTGGTATGATCACAGCCACCGCATCCTCAACCTGCTGGGCTCAGGCAATCCTTCCACCTCAGCCTTCCAAGTAGCTGGGACCACAGGTGCTCACCATCATGACTGGCTAATTTTTTATTTATTGTAGAGACAAGGTCTCGAACCCCTGGGCTCAGGCAATCCTCTCACCTCTGCCTCCCAAAGTGCTGGGATTATAGGCATGAGCCACCGCACCTGGCTCCTTCTAACATTTATCCTCACACAGCAGAGGTTTGCTTACTTCTTTACAAATGTCTCCCTCCATGAACAGAAGCTTTCTGAGGGGAGGAGCTAACACACTGCCCAACATACAGCAAGAACTCACTATACATTGGTAGAAGGAAATACGGAATATTAGTTCAAGAGATAACTGTTCAATGATGAATAAAAACAAGCAAAATGCATGAGTTAAAAGTAATTATGAGGTCACGCATGACAGCTCACCTCTGTAATTCCATCACCTTGGGAGACCGA
>NW_007019936.1:0-300 GCF_000164805.1 Carlito syrichta
AACCTAGTGAGGAAAGAAAAGAAAGAAAGAAAGAGAGAGAAAGAAAGAAAGAAAGAAAGAAAGAAAGAAAGAAAGAAAGAAAGAAAGAGAAAAAGAAATCCATTCTCCTACAAACAATCTACACTCAGTCATTCCCCACCACCCACCTCATGTGAGGGTCACCCATGCTCAGCATCTTTCAACCCAAACCACACCAATGGCTGCCCCCACTTTAGTGCGGATGTTCCTGGGTCTCCCTGACCGGGTTCCTTCTGGCTTTCCTCTCTGAGGTGAGAAATGTGCCCCAGGTAGGCTCGCATT
>NW_007019937.1:0-358 GCF_000164805.1 Carlito syrichta
CCTTTAACATGAAAGTGTGTTTGTTGTTTAACAATGGTCATTTCTCCATGACTGGTAAGGTGTTTGCTAGAGTGGATCACACGGGGTGGCGCTATTTAAATATGTTTTTGTTCGTGGATAAAAACATGCAGTTTCAGGCCGGGCTCGGTGGCTCAGCCTGTAATCCCAGTGCTTTGGGAGGCCGAGGTGAGTGGATTGCCTGAGCCCGTGGGTTCGCGACCTGCCTGGGCAATTTGGCGAGACCTTATCTCTACAATAAATCAAAAAATTAGCCGGGCGAGTAGCCGGGCGTGGTAGCGTGGTTCCAGCTACTTGGAAGGCTGAGGCGGGAGGATCGCCGGAGCCCAGCAGGTCGAGG
>NW_007019938.1:0-319 GCF_000164805.1 Carlito syrichta
GCTATCCAGCTGGCTAGCCAACTGATTTAACTAGCTCACTGACTTAAGTAGCTGACATAACTAGTAGCTACCTAGCTATGCAGTGGACTTAAATAGTTAGCTAACTAACTAGGTACTTAGTTAGCCAACTGACTTAAATAGTTAGCTAACTAGCTAGCTACCTAGTTAACAAGCTGAATTAAATAGCTTGCTGCCTTGATAGCTAGCTGACATAAGCAGCAAGATAACTAGTTAGCTTTATCGTTATCTAACGTGCTGGCTAGATGACTTAATCATCTGACTTCTATCATTAGCTAAATATATGACTAGCTTACTCAAC
>NW_007019939.1:0-652 GCF_000164805.1 Carlito syrichta
CTGGAGAAACCCCAAAGAGGGTGTGCCACCCCTGCAGGGGGCCGGAGAAGAAGGAAAGGACAAGAACCCTCAGC
Organism: Carlito syrichta; assembly: GCF_000164805.1. Classification (NCBI taxonomy): domain Eukaryota; kingdom Metazoa; phylum Chordata; class Mammalia; order Primates; family Tarsiidae; genus Carlito; species Carlito syrichta. Next base: position 75 of record NW_007019939.1, read on the forward strand.
GTGGTGAGCCCCATGGATCCTTTTTGATGGAGGGTTTTCACTGGGTATTGCCGGAAACTGGAGGACTGCAGTTCCCAAGTGACTCCAGCCACTGGGTTTGTTCTGAAGGGTTCACCCCGATTTTGGGCAGCCCTTTGTGCCCGGGTGGTATAGAAGGGGCACAAGCAGAGGGTTTGGCTGTTTTTTCCTCCCTGGGGTGGGGCTGCAGAGACTTGCAAGAGGGGGGTAGAAAACCTTTTCGGCACACTCACCACTTTCTTTTCAAGGGGGCTTTCCTGACCTGTCAGCGGCCCTGCAAGGGGGGAATGGGCCTGGAGCTGTTCCTTCCTCATGTCCCCAGGAGACCAAAAGACAAACCCCAGCCTGGTTTTTCAAAACCCTAGGCTCACTCCTCCTTTTAGGGTCCTTGCCAAGTGCGGTGGTCATTTGTTTTTTTCGGTTGGGTATTTTGCCCCCCCCCCCCCCGCTGTGGAAACTCCAAGTTTCACCATGTGGAAGAAAATGAAGAGGAAAAAAGTAATAAGAAAGAAAGAATTGTCCCGATTGGCTAGTTCTTCAGAATGCAAATGTGAGTTGAA
>NW_007019940.1:0-1587 GCF_000164805.1 Carlito syrichta
CGAATGGAATGGAATGGTATCTAGAGGAATGAATGGAAAGGAATGGAATAGATTGGAATGCATTGAAATGGAGAGTAATGGAAAGGATGGGAATGGAATCTAACCGAATGGAATGAAAAGGAATGGAGAGGAAAGAAATGCAATAGAAAGGAAGGGAAAGAAGAGGAATAGAATGGGGAGTAAAGGAATGGAAAGGACTGAAATTGAATGGAGAAGAAAGGAGTGGAAAGGAATAGAAATGAATGGAATGGAGAGAAATGGAATGGAGAGGAATGGAATGTAATGGAATTGATGGGAGAGTAATGGAGAGGAATGGAATAGAACGGAGAGCAATGGAATGAAGAGGAATGGAATAGAAAGGATTGGAATGGAGAGAAATTTAACTGATACGAATGGAATGGAAGGGAATTAAATGGAAAAGAATGCAGTGGATAGTATACAATGGAATGGAATTGATAGGACTGGAATGGAATTGAGTGGAAAGGAATGTAATTGTTAAGAATGCAATGGAGAGGAAAGGAATGGAGTGGAATGGAATCCAATGTAGACGAATGCATTGGTAAAGAATGGATTGCAATGGAATGAAGATAAGTGGAAAGAAGAGGAATGGGATGGAATGGAGAGGAATGGCATCTATTGGAATGGAATGGTATCAAGAGAAATGGAATATAATGCTGAGTAATGTAATGGAATGTAGTATAGTGGAATGCATCGAAATGCAGAGGAATGAATGGAGAGGAATGGAATAGAATGTAATGAAATGGAGTAGAAGGTAGAGGAAAGGAAAGGAAAAGAATGGAATGGAATGGAATGGAAAGAATGCAATGGAATACAGGATTGAAATGGAATGCGGAGGAATGGAGTAGATAGAAATGGAATGGAGTGGAATGAATTAGAATCTTATGGGGAGGAATGTATTGGAATGGAGTGGAATATAACGGAATGTACAGGAATGAAATGGAGATGAATTAAGTGGAACGGAATGGAATAAAACAGAGTGAAATAGAATGGAGAGAAATGGAATGGAATGGATTGGAGAGGAATGGAATGGAGACAAATGCATTGGAGTGGAATGGAACTGAATGGAGAGGAATAGAATGGAATGGAAAGGAAGGGTATTGAGAGGAGTAGAACGGAAATGAATGGAACAGAAAGGAGAACAATTTATCGGAATGTAGTATAGTGGATTGCAATGAAATGGAGATGAATGGAATGGAGAGTAATGAAGTGGGAAGACAGACAATGGAATGGAATGCTTTTGTTTTTGAATGGAATGGAATGGAATGGAATACGTAGGAATGGAATGGAGTGGAATAGAATCAAATGTAGACGAATACAATGTTAAGGAATAGAAAGAATTGAAAAAGATTGAAAGGAATTCAGAGGAATGGAATAGAAAAGAAAGGAAAGTTGATGAAAGTAATGGAATGGAATGTAGTGGATGGGAATGGAATGGACAGAAATGGAATGGGGAGAAAGGAATAGAGCAGAATGGAATGGAAAGGAATGGAGAGGAATGGCATGGAATGGAATGGCTGGAAAGGGAATAGAGATGAATAAATTTGAAGAGTAATGGAATGGAGAGAA
>NW_007019941.1:0-716 GCF_000164805.1 Carlito syrichta
GTTTGCAGGAGAATAGATTCGTTCTTTCTTTCCTTTTTTTCTTTCTACCTTCTTTACTTCCCTTTCTTTCTTTCTTTCTTTCTTTCTTTCTTTCTTTCTTTCATTCTTTTCTTTCCTCACTAGGTTGCCCAGGCTGCTCTCAAACAGCCCAAATCGGGCCATCCTCTCAGTCTGGTCCTCCCATACTGCTGTGATTACAGGCTTTCCTTTTGGTCGACATCCTGGTCTTCCTGTCTGGTCTTGAACTCTGGGCCAGTTGCAAAACTCCCGCTGTGCCTGCCCTCACCCAAGGTTTTCTGGGTTTTGCTTGGGGTTGAGGTGGTTGCTTGCTATTGTGTCCAGCCTTGTCGCGACATCCCAGGATCTGGCCATCTTCCCATCTCGGTCTCCCTGAGTGCCAAGGAGACAGGCGTGAGTTGTCTGATTGTCCCTTCCACCCCGAAGGTATGAGAGTCACACACTCACTTTCCCTGAGGTGGCCCCTGGGAGGAGCAAACGGGTACACCCTGGAGTACAATCAGGCAGAGTGGTGGTTGCAATGGTGGATAAATGTCCCTCTGCCAGGTGCTCCTCATGGTGAAGTCTTGTAGGGTGACTCCTGGCACCCTGTGTTGGCTCCCAGGTCATCAGAAGGGAGCAGGCCTTGTGGTGGGCCCCCAAGAGGGGTGTGCATGCCTGTCACAGGGGGATTGCACCTGTCATCCTGATGCTCTGGG
>NW_007019941.1:2273-3129 GCF_000164805.1 Carlito syrichta
GAAATGACAGGCGTGAGACACCATGCTTGGATCATTTGGGAAGGTCTCAGTCAGTGGGCTTGGGTTGGTCGCTGGTCTTTGCCTACCAAAGTTGGGATAGCGAAGTTGAGACTGTGAGCCTGGCCTTGATCCTTCATCCAATATGAACTAGAAGATATGGCGTGGCAGCCCACATCTGGAATCCCAATTCTCTGGAAGCCTGAGGCGGGAGGATGGCAGGAGTTCAGGAACCCAAGGCCAGCCAGGACACACAGTGAGACCCCATATCTGCAGGCAACTAAACAGTGGGTCTGGTGTCAAGGTGCCAGTCATCTCGGTCACTCTGGAGCCTGAGGTGGAAGGATCGACGGAGCCCACAATTTCAAGTCTGGCAGTGAATGCCGGTCGTGTCTCTGGGTGCCAGCCTGGGCCACAGAGTCATACCCTGTCTCCAAAAACATCAGAATCATACAGATTCTCAACTGCGTGTGTATTTTTCACAGAGTGACTGAATTTAAAGCCAGGAAAAATGGAATTGAGGGGTAGAGATGTCCACGGCTGACGGATGTGTCCCTGGCCTTTTTTGGTGGAATGTTCTCGTTGCCGAGTCAGAGGGTGTCACTGTCAGGGGCACATTTCTGACCTTGGAGAGGAGAGCCGGCATGAACCCTGCCAGGGAGCCTAGGGAATTCCCACACCAATGCGGGAACAGGACTTGGGGGAGGTTGGGGCTGGAAGGTGCTGAGCTTGGTGGACCCTCCCACGTGAGGGGTGTAGGAGGAAGAACTGAGGGCAGCAGGTTTGCAGGACAATGGATTTCTTTTTCTTTTCTTCTTCCTTTCTTTCTTCCTTCCTTTCTTCCTTTCTTTCTTTCTTG
>NW_007019942.1:0-7567 GCF_000164805.1 Carlito syrichta
TCCCAACAGCAATCCACAGTCTCATTGCTTTCCTGACAGGAGAAGGTGTCAAGAAAGAGCAATTCAGAATTCCCCCGGGTCACACATAATGCCTTCCCACAAGTAACTGTGAATGTCTCAGATCCCTCATTGTGGCACAGGGGAGATGAGCATTCCCGCATGGGAGAGGTTGACAAGCCGCACGCCAAAGCAGTCACCCTGTAGAGCGTAAGATACACGAAAGGGAACAAGTGAAAAGGAGGAATGACAGCACGCACACTCAGTGCCAGAACCTCACAGTGCAGCACACTTCTCACACAGCACTTTCCAAGGGAGACGGACATTCAAAACAAGCACCACCAAGGCAGTCAGCTCTTTTCCGTCAATGCGTTTGGCAGAGCCATTGTGTATCCTCCCACACAAAAATTTGAAAGGGAGAAACATTTCAGAATGCACCCAGGGAATTCACCAAGTAATGCCTTCTTGCTCCACTGTGGGGTTCCCATCGCCCCCTGGGTGGCAGCGTAGAGCTGCACATGGGCAAAGCGTGTCCCATGAGAGAACTCTTAGTTCAAACAGAGGCGCTCTGCACAGCCGAAGTCCAAATGAGAAGAAAACCGCGAGACTCAGACTCAGGTGTTGCAGCATGCCCCAAGTGAGAATAACATAGATAGCCCCTAAAGAGCGCTGCACATTTTGAAAAGCTCCTTCCCCGGGAAGATGCACATGCACAACAAGGCTCACAGAGGCCGTCTCCGCTTATTCAGCAAGGCCAACGCGAGAGTGACTGCATTTCCTAGCCTAGAGAAACGCCAAGGGGTAAAACGTTTCAGGGCTCAAACAGAAGGCAAGCACTGCTTTTCTACAAGTGAGTGTGTAGCACTCATTTCACTCAGTCTGACACCATTGACATGCTCATTCCTACATGTGAAGTATCGACATAACATGCTCGGCTATGCTCATTCAAGCCGTACCTTGAGAATCGTGTATTACACCGTACAGCACACAAGAATCAAACGACTGGAAAATACATCACAATGCAGTCAACATTTGACACAGCATTTCCCAAGCTGATGCACACTCACAGCCAGCAAGCCAAGCCTGTCAGCTCTTCTTCGTAAATGCCAACCAAAGAGCAATGGCTTTGGATAGGAGACGGACAGGTCAAATCAAAAACACTTTAGAATTCAGTAGGTGAACAAATCATGCTTTCCCAAAGATGACAGCGAACCGGTCATGTCGCTCAGTGTGGCACCATGGAGTTGTGCACTTTGTATACAGGAAACGTTGCATCCAGCTCTGCTAGGCCTTTGCATTCAATGTAGGATAATACACGCTGAAAAACAGGGAGAATCAGGCGTCACGCCCAAAGACCAAGCCACTATAATACTTGTTGCCCCCCCATTCAGTGACGTGCCGTTTGGAGGAATGTCTCCCATGGAAGACTGTTGTTTTCCGGAAAGCAAACAATGGCTCTCGGGCCTCGTTGGCAAATGAACCCGCAGAGCCATTGTATTCCGTGTGAGACGCCCGTGTCAAAAGAGAAAACTTTTCAGCATTCTCCGCTGAATGAAGCATGCTTGGCTACCCAAGGCTGTGGAGATCTGGATCCAGTCAGTGCAGCAGCTGAAGTTGCACTCTGCTCACCAAATGCTCCCCGCCTAGTATAGTGCATATACAGGAGAGCTCTGAGAATCAGGGAGGAGAGCACGCACAAAGCCAGTGTATACAGACTGCCAATGAAGTGCAGTGCAGCGCAGGCTACAATAGCGTGTCCCCAGGAAGACCCAGCTTCACCCCCAGTGTAACAGAGGCTCTCCGTGCTTACTCGGCAATGAAAACGGCACAGCCTTGGTAGTCCTTATTAGGTTTAAACGCCATAGGGAAAAACAACTTAGAATTCTCCCCATCCACACATAATGCTCTCCTGCTCGTGACTGTGGAGCACTTGTGTCACTCATTGCGGCACTATGTCTTGCAGATTTCTCTCCGTGAAACACGGAGGTTTCACGCTCGTACGCAAAGGCCCTCTATGGAAAGGAACACAAATCAAGGGGAAAGAGTGAGAATGAGGTATTACAGCAGGCGGCAATGAAGAATAATAGTCACAGCAAAGAGGTGACACTGCAGCACACATTGGGCACAGACTAAAGCCAGGAAGGTGCCCGTGCACCCCAGGCCTAAGAAAGGCCCCTCCGACCAGCAATCCACAGTCTCATTGCTTTCCCTGACAGGAGAAGGAGTCAAGAAAGAGCAATTCAGAATTCCCCCGTGTCACACATACTGCCTTCCCACAAGTAACTGTGAATGTCTCAGATCCCTCATTGTGGCACAGGGGAGATGAGCATTCCCGCATGGGAGAGGTTGACAAGCCGCACGCCAAAGCAGTCACCCTGTAGAGCGTAAGATACACGTAAGGGAACAAGTGGGAAGGAGGAATGACAGCACGCACACTCAGTGCCAGAAACTCACAGTGCAGCACACTTCTCACACAGCACAATCCAAGGGAGACGGACATTGCAAACAAGCACCACCAAGGCAGTCAGCTCTTTTCCGTCAATGCGTTTGCCAGAGCAATTGTGTATCCTCCTACACAAAAATTTGAAAGGGAGAAACATTTCAGAATGCACCCAGGGAATTCACCAAGTAATGCCTTCTTGCTCCACTGTGGGGTTCCCATCGCCCCCTGGGTGGCAGCGTAGAGCTGCACATGGGCAAAGCGTGTCCCATGAGAGAACTCTTAGTTCAAACAGAGGCGCTCTGCACAGCCGAAGTCCAAATGAGAAGAAAACCGCGAGACTCAGACTCATGTGTTGCAGCATGCACCAAGTGAGAATAACATAGATAGCCCCTAAAGAGCGCTGCACATTTTGAAAACCTCCTTCCCCGGGAAGATGCACATGCATAACAAGGCTCACAGAGGCCGTCTACGCTTATTCAGCAAGGCCAACGCGAGAGTGACTGCATTTCCTAGCCTAGAGAAACGCCAAGGGGTAAAACGTTTCAGGGCTCAAACAGAAGGCAAGCACTGCTTTTCTACAAGTGAGTGTGTAGCACTCATTTCACTCAGTCTGACACCATTGACATGCTCATTCCTACATGTGAAGTATCGACATAACATGCTCGGCTATGCTCATTCAAGCCGTACCTTGAGAATCGTGTATTACACCGTACAGCACACAAGAATCAAACGACTGGAAAATACATCACAATGCAGTCAACATTTGACACAGCATTTCCCAAGCTGATGCACACTCACAGCCAGCAAGCCAAGCCTGTCAGCTCTTCCTCGTAAATGCCAACGGAAGAGCAATGGCTTTGGATAGGAGACGGACAGGTCAAATCAAAAACACTTTAGAATTCAGTAGGTGAACAAATCATGCTTTCCCAAAGATGACAGCGAACCGGTCATGTCGCTCAGTGTGGCACCATGGAGTTGTGCACTTTGTATACAGGAAACGTTGCATACAGCTCTGCTAGGCCTTTGCATTCAATGTAGGATAATACACGCTGAAAAACAGGGAGAATCAGGCGTGACGCCAAAGACCAAGCCACTGTAATACTTGTTGCCCCCCCATTCAGTGACGTGCCGTTTGGAGGAATGTCTCCCATGGAAGACTGTTGTTTTCCGGAAAGCAAACAATGGCTCTCGGGCCTCGTTGGCAAATGAACCCGCAGAGCCATTGTATTCCGTGTGAGACGCCCGTGTCAAAAGAGAAAACTTTTCAGCATTCTCCGCTGAATGAAGCATGCTTGGCTACCCAAGGCTGTGGAGATCTGGATCCAGTCAGTGCAGCAGCTGAAGTTGCACTCTGGTCACCAAATGCTCCCCGCCTAGTATAGTGCATATACAGGAGAGCTCTGAGAATCAGGGAGGAGAGCACGCACAAAGCCAGTGTATACAGACTGCCAATGAAGTGCAGTGCAGCGCAGGCTTCAATAGCGTGTCCCCAGGAAGACCCAGCTTCACCCCCAGTGTAACAGAGGCTCTCCGTGCTTACTCGGCAATGAAAACGGCACAGCCTTGGTAGTCCTTATTAGGTTTAAACGCCATAGGGAAAAAACAACTTAGAATTCTCCCCATCCACACATAATGCTCTCCTGCTCGTGACTGTGGAGCACTTGTGTCACTCATTGCGGCACTATGCCTTGGAGGTTTCACGCTCGTACGCAAAGGCCCTCTATGGAAAGGATCACAAATCAAGGGGAAAGAGTGAGAATGAGGTGTTACAGCAGGCGGCAATGAAGAATAATAGTCACAGCAAAGAGGTGACACTGCAGCACACATTGGGCACAGACTTAAGCCAGGAAGGTGCCCGTGCACCCCAGGCCTAAGAAAGGCCACTCCGACCAGCAATCCACAGTCTCATTGCTTTCCCTGACAGGAGAAGGTGTCAAGAAAGAGCAATTCAGAATTCCCCCGGGTCACACATAATGCCTTCCCACAAGTAACTGTGAATGTCTCAGATCCCTCATTGTGGCACAGGGGAGATGAGCATTCCCGCATGGGAGAGGTTGACAAGCCGCACGCCAAAGCAGTCACCCTGTAGAGCGTAAGATACACGAAAGGGAACAAGTGGGAAGGAGGAATGACAGCACGCACACTCAGTGCCAGAACCTCACAGTGCAGCACACTTCTCACACAGCACTTTCCAAGGGAGACGGACATTCAAAACAAGCACCACCAAGGCAGTCAGCTCTTTTCCGTCCATGCGTTTGGCAGAGCAATTGTGTATCCTCCCACACAAAAATTTGAAAGGGAGAAACATTTCAGAATGCACCCAGGGAATTCACCAAGTAATGCCTTCTTGCTCCACTGTGGGGTTCCCATCGCCCCCTGGGTGGCAGCGTAGAGCTGCACATGGGCAAAGCGTGTCCCATGAGAGAACTCTTAGTTCAAACAGAGGCGCTCTGCACAGCCGAAGTCCAAATGAGAAGACAACCGCGAGACTCAGACTCATGTGTTGCAGCATGCTCCAAGTGAGAATAACATAGATAGCCCCTAAAGAGCGCTGCACATTTTGAAAAGCTCCTTCCCCGGGAAGATGCACATGCACAACAAGCCTCACAGAGGCCGTCTACGCTTATTCAGCAAGGCCAACGCGAGAGTGACTGCATTTCCTAGCCTAGAGAAACGCCAAGGGGTAAAACGTTTCAGGGCTCAAACAGAAGGCAAGCACTGCTTTTCTACAAGTGAGTGTGTAGCACTCATTTCACTCAGTCTGACACCATTGACATGCTCATTCCTACATGTGAAGTATCGACATAACATGCTCGGCTATGCTCATTCAAGCCGTACCTTGAGAATCGTCTATTACACCGTACAGCACACAAGAATCAAACTACTGGAAAATACATCACAATGCAGTAAACATTTGACACAGCATTCCCCTAGCTGATGCACACTCACAGCCAGCAAGCCAAGCCTGTCAGCTCTTCCTCGTAAATGCCAACGGAAGAGCAATGGCTTTGGATAGGAGACGGACAGGTCAAATCAAAAACACTTTAGAATTCAATAGCCGAACAAATCATGCTTTCCCAAAGATGACAGCGAACCGGTCATGTCGCTCAGTGTGGCACCATGGAGTTGTGCACTTTGTATACAGGAAACGTTGCATACAGCTCTGCTAGGCCTTTGCATTCAATGTAGGATAATACACGCTGAAAAACAGGGAGAATCAGGCGTCACGCCAAAGACCAAGCCACTGTAATACTTGTTGCCCCCCCATTCAGTGACGTGCCGTTTGGAGGAATGTCTCCCATGGAAGACTGTTGTTTTCCGGAAAGCAAACAATGGCTCTCGGGCCTCGTTGGCAAATGAACCCGCAGAGCCATTGTATTCCGTGTGAGACGCCCGTGTCAAAAGAGAAAACTTTTCAGCATTCTCCGCTGAATGAAGCATGCTTGGCTACCCATGGCTGTGGAGATCTGGATCCAGTCAGTGCAGCAGCTGAAGTTGCACTCTGGTCACCAAATGCTCCCCGCCTAGTATAGTGCATATACAGGAGAGCTCTGAGAATCAGGGAGGAGAGCACGCACAAAGCCAGTGTATACAGACTGCCAATGAAGTGCCGTGCAGCGCAGGCTTCAATAGCGTGTCCCCAGGAAGACCCAGCTTCACCCCCAGTGTAACAGAGGCTCTCTTTGCTTACTCGGCAATGAAAACGGCACAGCCTTGGTAGTCCTTATTAGGTTTAAACGCCATAGGGAAAAACAACTTAGAATTCTCCCCATCCACACATAATGCTCTCTTGCTCGTGACTGTGGAGCACTTGTGTCACTCATTGCGGCACTATGCCTTGCAGATTTCTCTCCGTGAAACACGGAGGTTTCACGCTCGTACGCAAAGGCCCTCTATGGAAAGGAACACAAATCAAGGGGAAAGAGTGAGAATGAGGTGTTACAGCAGGCGGCAATGAAGAATAATAGTCACAGCAAAGAGGTGACACTGCAGCACACATTGGGCACAGACTTAAGCCAGGAAGGTGCCCGTGCACCCCAGGCCTAAGAAAGGCCACTCCCACCAGCAATCCACAGTCTCATTGCTTCCCTGACAGGAGAAGGTGTCAAGAAAGAGCAATTCAGAATTCCCCCGGGTCACACATAATGCCTTCCCACAAGTAACTGTGAATGTCTCAGATCCCTCATTGTGGCACAGGGGAGATGAGCATTCCCGCATGGGAGAGGTTGACAAGCCGCACGCCAAAGCAGTCACCCTGTAGAGCGTAAGATACACGAAAGGGAACAAGTGGGAAGGAGGAATGACAGCACGCACACTCAGTGCCAGAACCTCACAGTGCAGCACACTTCTCACACAGCTCTTTCCAAGGGAGACGGACATTCAAAACAAGCACCACCAAGGCAGTCAGCTCTTTTCCGTCAATGCGTTTGCAGAGCAATTGGGTTCTTCCCACACAAAAATTTGAAAGGGAGAACATTTCAGAATGCGCCCAGGGAATTCACCAAGTAATGCCTTCTTGCTCCACTGTGGGGTTCCCATCGCCCCCTGGGTGGCAGCGTAGAGCTGCACATGGGCAAAGCGTGTCCCATGAGAGAACTCTTAGTTCAAACAGAGGCGCTCTGCACAGCCGAAGTCCAAATGAGAAGAAAACCGCGAGACTCAGACTCATGTGTTGCAGCATGCACCAAGTGAGAATAACATAGATAGCCCCTAAAGAGCGCTGCACATTTTGAAAAGCTCCTTCCCCGGGAAGATGCACATGCACACCAAGCCTCACAGAGGCCGTCTACGCTTATTCAGCAAGGCCAACGCGAGAGTGAATGCATTTCCTAGCCTAGAGAAACGCCAAGGGGTCAAACGTTTCAGGGCTCAAACAGAAGGCAAGCACTGCTTTTCTACAAGTGAGTGTGTAGCACTCATTTCACTCAGTCTGACACCATTGACATGCTCATTCCTACATGTGAAGTATCGACATAACATGCTCGGCTATGCTCATTCAAGCCGTACCTTGAGAATCGTGTATTACACCGTACAGCACACAAGAATCAAACTACTGGAAAAGACATCAAATGCAGTAAACATTTAGACACAGCATTCCCCAAGCTGATGCACACTCACAGCCAGCAA
>NW_007019943.1:0-493 GCF_000164805.1 Carlito syrichta
TACAAGAGAAACAATTTCAACCAAGAATAACCTACCCAGGCAAATTAAGCTTCACTAGTGAGGGAGAATTGAAATCTTTTCCAGATATCCAATCCCTAAGAACCTACGCTGCCACCAGACCACCTCTACAAGAAACACTTAAGAAAGTACTGAACACAGAAGAAAAAGAAAAAAGAACAACAGTATTCTTCACAAGAGTACAGGCAAAAGATTAAAAACACACATGAACTAACTCCAAAACCCAAAGGAAGACAACAAACAAACAGGAACAACTCTGTAAGAACCTTATGGCAGGGATCAACTCTTGCATTTCAATTATTAGCCTAAATTTGAATGGACTAAATGCACCACTGAAAAGACATAGAATGGCAAAATGGATAAAATATCATCAGGCAACAATCTATTGCCTTCAAGAGATTCACCTCACTGGAAAGGACACCCACAGACTCAAAGTAAGAGGATGGGAAACAAACTTTCAGGTGAATGGAATACA
>NW_007019944.1:0-892 GCF_000164805.1 Carlito syrichta
AGCGCAGTGGCTACAGAACCTGAGAATTAGGTTGCAGCATGGAGGCAGGGGTGTGGCAGGTTTTACAGAAATTTAAAGCGACCTGTCGGTTACCTATTGGTCGGCAGGTGAGCCATTTTTGGGATTGGTAGGGGCTTTCACGGGGCGCGGGAATGGTGGGCTTTGTTGTGGAAGAAGAACCCGGAAAGCCTTGTCCGAGTCTCCATGTTAGTTTGTCCGGGCACCTTCTTAGGCGGGAGCGCCATTTTAGGTGGGGGCCACGCCTAGGCTTAGCCTTTGAAGGGGGTGGGTTCCTCGTGACTGGCTGGGGCCTTTCATTGGCTACCTTTAATAAATCAAAAAAACACAGGTGCTAGCACAGCTGTGGAGAAAAGGGAATACTTCTACATTGTTGCTGGGAATGTAAGCTAGTTCAAGCTCTGCAAAGCAGTGTGGCAATTTGTCAACGAACTAAAAATTGACCTTCCATGCAATCTAACAATGTCTTTCCTGGAAATATACCTTGTTTCTGATCATTTTAAAGGTTAGAAAGATTCAGTATATTTTAGGTCTTTGGCAACCTCCCAAGTGATTTTTAAAAAATTTTAGAATAGAGTTTAAAAATTACATTCTGATTTTGTCACTCCCTGCCTACAGCGCCTCATTCTGTGGTCCCTACTGCACTCAAGATAAAATACAGACCATTCACATAGGCTGGCAGACACCTAGTGACTCTGATCCTGGCTGCCTTTCTATCCCCATCTCATGCTGTCTCCAACTCATTCTCTCCCGGTTAACCACCCTGGTCTCCTTCCTCATACTCCTGCTATTCTCTCTCTCTGTACACTTTGACTTTCAGTCTTGATTAATTTGTCCTCTTCCTTTGTGTGTCATCTCAAATGCCATCTTCTCA
>NW_007019945.1:0-2975 GCF_000164805.1 Carlito syrichta
CCTCCATTCCATTTCTTCTATTCCATTCTAATCCTCTTCATGCCATCCCATTCCTGCAAATTCCATTTCATTCCATTCCATTCCTTTCCATTCCATTTCATTCAAATCCATTGCATTCCACACCATTTCTTTCCGCTCTATTCCATTTCATTCCATTCAGTTCCATTCTCCTTCATTCTATTCCACTCCATTCCATTTCATTCTTTTATATTCAATTCCCTACCTCTCCATTCCATTCCATTCCATTTCCTTCCTCTCCATTCCATTCCACTCTTTTCCATTTTATTTCTCTCCCTTCCTTTCCTCTCCATTTCATTTCATTCCTTTTCATTACTTCCTCTCCATTCCATTCCTTTCCATTCAATTTCCTTCCATTCTAATCCTTTTCATTCCATTCCATTAAACTCCATTACATTTCACACCACTCCATTCCTCTGTATTCCATTCTATTCCATTACATTCCATTACCCTCCATTCCATTTCTCTGCATTCCATTCCATTCATCTCCATTCCATTTCATTTCTTTCCATTCCATTCCATACCTCTCCATTGCCGTCCATTCCTCTCAATTCAATTCCATCTCATTTCTCTCCATTCCACTCTTTTCTGTTCCATTCCATTCCTGTACATTCTAATCGTCTCCATTCACTCATCTCCATTCCATTCCATTCATTACTATTTCATTCCATTCCTCTCCATTCCATTCCATTCCATTCCTCTCCAATCCATTCTAATCTATTCCATTCCAATCCTCTCAAAGATTTTCCATTCTTCTCAATTCTATTTCATTCGATTCCATTCCATTCCATTCCAGCCAACTCCATTCCTCTCCATTCTGTTCAGTTCCTCTATTCCATTCTATTCCTGTCCATTCCATTCCTCTCCATTCCATACCATGCTTCTCCATTCCTATCAACTCCATTCCATTCCAATCCATTCCCTTCCTCTCCATTCCACTCCTCTGCATTCCATTCTTCTCCATTCCACTCCTCTCCATTCCTCTGCATTCCATTCTATTCCTTTCCATTCTATTCCTTTCCATTCCATTCCATTCCACTCCTTTCCATTCCATTCCACTCCTTTCCATTCCATTCCATTCCTCTCCATTCCATTCCATCCCTCTCCTTTCCATTCCAATCCATTCCATTCCCTTCCTCTCCATAACATTTCATTCCATTCCTGTCCATTCCATTTCATTCCATTCGATTCCTCTCATTTCCATTTTTCTCTATTCCATTCCTCTCTATTCCTTTCCTTTCCATTCCATTCCAATCCTCTCCATTCAATTTCATTCTATTCCATTCCATTCTGTTCCATTCCATTCCATTTCTCTCCATACAATTCTTTTCCATTCCATTCCATTCCTCTACATTTTATTCCTCTCCATTCATTCGTCTCCATTCATTACATTTATTTCCATTTAATTCCATTCCTCTCCATTCCATTCCCTTCCACTCCATTCCATTTCATTTCTCTCCCTTCCATTCCTTTATATTCCAGTCCATTCCTCTAAATTCTATTCCTCTCCATTCATTCCTCTGTATTCCATTCCATTCCTCTCCATTCTGTTCTATTCCATTCCATTCAATTTCATTCCATTCCAATCCTCTCAATGCTAGTGCATTCTACTCCATTTCATTCCATTCCTTTCTATTCCACTCCATTCCATTCCTCTCCATTCCATACCACTCCTCTCCATTACTTTTCATTCAATTGCATTCCATTCCATTCCTCTCCAATCCACTGCTCTGCATTCCATTCCTCTCCATTCCATTCCATTCCATTCCTCAACTTTCCATTCCCTTCCGTTCCATTCCTCTACATTCCATTTCATTCCATTCCTGTCCATTCCTTTACATTACCTTCCATTTCAATCCTCTAATTTCTATTCTTCTCCATTCCATTCCTCTCCATTCCATTCAATTCCTTTCCATTCCATTTCAATCCTCTCCATTCCATACCATTCCATTCCATTCCTCTCCATTCTATTCTGTTCCATTCCATTCCATTCCTCTACATTCTATTCATCCACATTCATTCATCTCCTTTCTAACACAATCCATTCCTTTCTATTTCCTTCCATTTCTCTCCATTCCATTCCATGCCTTTCTATTGCATTCCATTTCTCTACATTCTATTCCTCTCAGTTAATATCTCTACATTCCATTCCATTCCTCTTCATTCTGTTCTATTCCATTCCTATCCTTTCAGTGCTATTACATTTCTTTCCATTCAATTCCATTCCATTCCAGTGCACTCCATTTCAATCCTCTCCATTCCATTCCTTTTCTCTGAATTAAATTCCATTCCATTCAACTCCATTCCATTCCTCTCCAATCCATACCATTTCTCTCCATTCTTTTCCATTTCATTTCATTTCATGCTTCTCCATTCCACTCCTCTCAATGCCATTCCTTTCCATTCTATTCTTCTCCATTCATTTTTCTCCATTCCATTCCACTCCATTCCATACCATTCCTCTCCATTCCACTCCATTCCTCTTTATTCCATTTCATTCCTATCCATTCCATTTCATACCTCTCCATTCCAATAAATTCCTCTCAATTCCATTCCATTCCATTTCTCTCCAATACATTCCTTTCCTTTCCTTTTCATTCCTCTACATTCTAATCCTCTCCATTCATTCAACTCCATTCCATTCCTTACCATTTCTTTCCATTCCTCTCCATTCCATTCCATTCAATTTACCTCCATTCTATTCCTCTTTAATCCCTTACAATCCTCTACGTTGTATTCCTCTCCATTCATTTCTATGCATTCCATTCTATTCCTCTCTATTCCATTCCTCTCCATTCCATTCCATTCCTCTCCATTTCATTCCTATCCTCTCCATTCCATTCCTTCCATTACATTCATCTCCATCTCATTCCTCTCCATCCATTTTTCTCTATTCCATTCCATTCCATTCCATTCTTCTCCATTCCATTCCATTCCTCTCCTTTAATTCCTCTCCA
>NW_007019946.1:0-2211 GCF_000164805.1 Carlito syrichta
GCCCAGGGTTCAGAGGCAGCCCGGGTGACGTTGACAGACCTCGTATTAGTGAGAGATCTCCAAAATAGGCGTTTTGGCCCCAAGAATAATAAATGCTTGGGGGCTAAAGTGAGAGGACCTCCTGAGCCACGCAGGTCACAGCCCTGTGTTCCATGATCATGCTGCCATGCTCCAGTCAGGCCAACGGGGACTACTGCAACAAAAAAGACATCTCCCACATGCATCACGATGTGCGTCCATGGCTCCCCAGTGAAAAGTCCTCGTGGACAATGGACAATGGAGGGATCAGAGAAAGGGGTCCTCCCCCTGCCCGAACCTGGCAGACCAGGTAACCAGAATCTGGGTTGGCTGCAGCTTTGCCAGACCGCTTTGATCAATCTGTGCCCGGTGGCCTCCCTAACTCGATGCCATCTGTTCCGTGAGCTCACATGTGTCTTTACCATGGGGCATGAGTGTGCTGGGTGGAGGCAGGCCTTCTGGGATGTGAGGTTTTAGGCGAACGACAGACTGGCCTGGTGGCCACCTTGAAACCTCCCACAAATGATGGGGAGGAAAGTGCCTTTTTCTCTTTCATCCCTGAGGGTGACTCCTAGCACTGGGTGGAAGGGATGGTGGTGGCAGTGGTGGTGATTATTATTATTTGGAGTCAGAATCCTGCTCTGTTGCCCAGGTCTTAGTGCAGGGGCACGCTCGTGGCCACTGTGTACTCCACCTGTCAGGCTGAAGCAATCGTCCCACAATGACCCCTTGAGTGGCTGGAACCACAAGCCTGTGCCACCATGCCCAGTTAATCTTTGTATTCATTTTTGATGACCGAGACGAGGTCTCGTCCAATGTCTCAGTCTGGCTTGAACCCAGAGGCTCAGGCCATTCACTCGCCATGACTCACTCTGTCAGAATGCCAGGCTGAGACCCAGAGCCCAGCCTGGGGTTGTGGTGGTGGTGGATGGTATCATCATACTGAGTCGGAGTCACACTCTGTGGCCCAGACTGGAACGCAGGGGCCCACTCTCGGCCACCGTGGTCTACATTGGCTGGGCTCCGGCAATTCTCCCACTGCGGCCTCCAGGGTGGGTGGAGCGACAGACATGTGAAACCAAGCTCAGCTTATTTTTTTGGCTTCTTGTAGAGATGCGGTCTCACCAAGATGCCCGGGCTGGTCTTGAACCCGGGGGCTCAGACCATACTTTTGCCTCGTAATCCCAAAACACCAGAGTGCCCCTGTGCCCAGCCTTCACACCCCTCTTGGTGCCCCACTGTGAAGCTTGCTCCCTGGAGAGGGCAGCCAGAGTAACCCACCGAGCCCATCACTCGGGAGTGCCTGGCACAGGGATGTGTCTCCACCAGGGAGCCTCCACCTCCTAATGCCTCATACCCCAGGGTGGACCGGCTCGATCATCCCAAGGGCTACCTCGGGGAATGCCAGGGCGTGACTCTCAAACCGTCTGGGGGGGCCAGCCAGGTGACTCACGCCTGTCTCCACAGCACTTGGGAAGGAGATGGAAAGATGGCCGGAACTGGGAGCTGAGACCAGGCTGGACACCATAGCAAGCCCCCACCCCGACCCAAAGCAAAACCCAGAAAACCTGGGGTGAGGGCAGGCCTCAGATAGAGGATCCTTTCAGGCCCAAAGTTCAACACTAGGAAGGAAGATCAGCATGTCGACCAAATGGAAAGACTGTGATCACAGCAGTTTGGGAGGCTGAGGCCAAGAGGAAGGCCCCAGTTGGGTAGTTTGAGAGCAGCCAGGACTACCATGTGAGGGAACAAAAGAGAGAGAGAGGAAAAGAAAGAAAGAAAGAAAGAAAGAAAGAAAGAAAGAAAGAAAGAAAGAAAGAAAAAGAAAGAAAGAACCTATGTCACCAAATAAATCCATTCTTCTGCACAAGTTTTTCCCTCAGTCCTTCCCCCCTGCCTCCCCACATATGAGAGTCCCCCAAGCATGGCACCCTCTGGCCCCAATCCTCCCATGGCTGCCCCCGCTTTGGTGAACAAATTCCCGAGGCTTCCTGGCCAACTTCCCGCCATCTCTTCTCTATGAGGATAAAAATGTGCCCCAGACAATTCGACCATCCAACTCAGCAACGAGGACATTCTGCCAAGAAATTCCAGGGACACATCTCTCACCGGGGACATTTCTTCTCCCCTTCCCATTTTTCCTGGCTAAAAACCTAGTCACCCTGTGAATACACCATGCACAGTTGGAAATCT
>NW_007019947.1:0-555 GCF_000164805.1 Carlito syrichta
TGGAAGCAGACCACCACTCAATCGCCATAATGATCGTCCCCATCTAGGGGTTTGACTAAAAATACTCAACCACGAGCAACCAGCGGACATTACCTTACTAGACTCTGGTGTGGACATGTGCTCTTTGAGCTATGGCTGTTGCCATGCTTCCTGGCTTTGACCCCCTCCCACACCTTGGGGAAGTGAATCTTCTTTCTTCCTTCTCTTTCTCTCTTTAACTTACTTTTAAATAAACCCTTCTTTCTTAAGCTTTCTGTATGTCACAATTCTTTGCATTTACTCAGATTTCTGGGTTACTGTGCTGTGTGCCTCCCCACTCCACCTCTAACCTCACTCTGTCCATAAGTACCCTAACAGTCACCAATTCAAAATGACTGAACGCATTGTATGACAATGATGTCTAGAAGTGGGATGACCGTGATGACATACTGAAGACATTGCACATTTGCCACTCTCAGCAAAGTCATGTATATAGATGAGCAGACATAGAGCTTTGAGCATTGACCTGAAAACCCAAGGTTTATTGGACAGTCCCATGGGGATGTGTTCTCATCC
>NW_007019948.1:0-501 GCF_000164805.1 Carlito syrichta
TTTCAGGGGAATTGGTTCCAATTTTTGTCCATTTAGGAGTATGCTGGCTGTGGGTTTCTCATAAATGGCTTTTACTATTTTGAGGTATGTTCCCCGTATGCCTATATGTTCAAGGGTTTTTATCAAGAAGCGATGCTGGATTTTATCAAAAGCTTTTTCTGCATCTAATGATGTGATCATGTGGTTTTTGTTTTGACATCTGTTGATGTATTTAATTACATTTATGATTTTACGAATGTTGAACCAGCCTTGCATCCCAGGAATGAAGCCTACCTGGTCATGGTGGATGATTTTTGTGATGTATTGCTGAATCCGGTGTGCTAGGATCTTGTTGAGAATTTTAGCATCTATGTTCATCAAAGATATTGGCCTGCAGTTCTCTTTCTTTGTTGGATCTTTACCTGGCTTGAGTATCAATGTGATGTTGGCTTCGTAAAAATGATTTTGGGGGAGAGTTCCCATCTTTTTCAATCACCTGGAATACCTTTCAGTAAGGATTGG
>NW_007019949.1:0-1398 GCF_000164805.1 Carlito syrichta
TGAATTTGGCTTATTAGTCTTATACTGAGGACTTTGCATCTATGGTCATCAATAATACTGGCCTGTTGTATCCTTGTGTGTGTGTATTTTTGCCTGGTTTTGGTGTCAGGGAAATGCAGACTTGTAGGATGAATTTGAAAATATTCCCTCCTCTTCAATTTATTGAGTATTTTGAGCAGAATTGTAATTAGATCTTCTTTTAAAAATAACTGCTTAGTAGAATTCAGCGTGAAACCATCAGACTCTGAGCTTTTTTTAATGAAAGAATTTTCATTACCGCTTAGATCTATTATTATTAATTTGTTCAGGTTATTTATTTCTTTATGCTTCAATCTTGGTAGTTTGTGTGTGTCCTGGAATTTATTCATTTCTTTTGTTTTTCCATTTATCCATCTATTTTGTTTTATCAACTGTTGGTGTGTAGTTCATAATAGTTTATAATGGTTCTTTGGTTTTTCTGTGGTCTCAGTTGTTATGTCTTTATTTTGTTTCTAATTTTATTTATTGGATCTTCTCTTTCTCTCTTTTTTTGTTTTGCTAAAAGTTTGTTAATTTTGTTTATCCTTTCTCTTCTTTTTTTAGATTAGAAAATATAGTTTATTTAGAAAGCAAATTAGAGAGAGAGAGAGAGAGAGAGAGAGAGAGAGAGAGAGAGAGAGAGAGAGGAGATTCACCTCCCCAAAGCAGAGAAAGGGATCAAAGCTAGGAAACATGGTGACAGCCATAGGTCAAAGAGCACATGGCCACACCAGACTCTAGTAAGGCAATGGCTGCAATGACCTGTCAATGGCCATAGCAATGTCAGTGGCAACAACCTATCGTTTTAAAAATAACTTTTTGTTTAGTGGATCTTCAATTTTTAAGTCTCAATTTTATTTATTTGTGTTCTTTTTTAAACATTGTTTGAAATTTTTATTTATGTAGTTATTTACTTGTGACACGGTCTTGCTCTGTCACCCTGGCTGGAGTTCAATAGCATGATCATGCTTCGCTGTTAACCTTGATCTCTTTGGCTCAAGTAATACTCCTGCCTCAACTTCCAAAGTAGCTAGGACTACAGGTGTGTGCCACCATGTCCGGCTAATTGAAAAAAAAATTTTTTTTGTAGAGATGGGGGATCTCTCTATGTTGTTCAGACTGGACTCTAATTCCTAGCTTCAAGCAATCCTCCCACCTTGACCTCCCAAAGCACTGGAATTACAGGTGAGAGCCACTGTTCTCACCAGCTCTGATCTTTATTATTTTTTTCCTCTACTAATTTTAAGTTTGTTTTTTTCCCTTTCTAATTTCTTGAGTGTATTATTAGGTTGTTTATTTGAAATCTTTCAACATTTGATGTAGGTTTCTTTTACTGTAAACTTTCATCTTAGTACTGATTTTATTGCATCCCATGTATTT
>NW_007019950.1:0-797 GCF_000164805.1 Carlito syrichta
TCGGTGGTGGGGGCTTTGTCGAAGATGAGTTGGTTGAGAAATTGAGGTTTTGCTTCTGGAATCTCAATTCTGTTCCATTGATCTATCTGCCTGTTACTGTACCAATACCAAGCTGTTTTGATGATTGTAGCTTTATAGTAAAGTTTGAAGTCTGGTATTGTGATACCACCTGCTTTGTTTTTTTTGCTGAGGATTGTTCTGGCTATTCTTGGATGTTTGTGTTTCCATATGAATTCCTGTGTTGTTTTTTCTAGGTCTGAGAAGAATGTTGTTGGTAATTTAATGGGTATTGCATTGAATTTGTAGATTGCCTTAGGTAAGATGGACATCTTCACAATGTTGATTCTTCCGATCCATGAGCATGGGATATTTTTCCACTTGTTCATGTCGGCTTTGATTTCTTTGAGCAGTGTTTTGTAATTTTCATTGTAAAGGTCTTTCACGTCTCTGGTCAGGAAGATGCCAAGGTATTTCATTTTTTTTGTGGCTATTGTGAATGGAACTGTGTTTTTAATTTGGGTTTCTGTTTGTTTATTATTGGTGTAGAGAAATGCGATTGTCTTTTGTACATTTATTTTGTATCCTGAGACTTTGCCAAAGGCTTTTATCAATGTAAGGAGACCTTTGACAGATTCTCTTGGGTTTTCAAGGTACACCATCATGTCATCTGCATAGAGAGATAACTTGACTTCCTCTTTTCCTATTTGAATACCTCTGATTGCCTCCTCTTCTCTGATTGCTTTATCCAGGACTTCCAATACTATGTTGAACAGGAGGGGAGAGAGTGGGCATCCTTA
>NW_007019951.1:0-1007 GCF_000164805.1 Carlito syrichta
AAAATAATTGATTCCCATTTTATAATACAGTATATAGTCTATATTTTGTGAATATTAAAGCACACTTGTAAAAGGGTATATTATGCTTTTCTTGAGAAGAGTGATCCATAAATGACAAATAGATTAGTTTGGTTGATAGTATTGTTCAATTAATTTATATCTTATTATCTGTGTTATTGTCCTATTAGTTTCTGAAAGAGGAGGTATTTCTCTCTATGATTATGTATGGCTTTTTCTTCATGTATTTCCAAGCTTTATTATTAGACAAGTATACATTTAAAATAGTAATGCGTTCTTGCTGAACTGAGCTCTTTGTCTTTTTCTAATATCCCTATTTATGCTTGGGCTATATTCCTTGTTCTGAATTCTACCTTTTCTTGTATTAATATAGTCACTCCAGTTTTCTTGTAATTTGTCTTTGCACAATGTATCTTAATAAATCTTGTTAGATTAACCTACCAATTTATTTACAAAAGTAGGTTTTTTGGAGATCTCTTGTATTTTTAAACTCTTTATATATAATGATATATATGAATACATTTAATTCAATTCCCCTGTTTACTAATTTTGCACAGCATGTCAGCACGTTAAATAAAGACTATGTTTTTGCTCCTTGTACATTAGAAATCTACAAAAAATTACCTACCAATGGGGAGAGGAAAACCTATTCAGTAAATGGTGCTGGGAAAATTGGCTGACCACATGCAGAAGATTGAAACAGGACCCCTATCTATCCCCATGCACAAAGGTTAACTCCAAATGGATCAGAGACCTAAATGTAAAACCTCAAACCATAAGAACCTTAGAAAAGGAAGGAAATACTCTCATGGAAATCGGAACTGGCATCCAATTTCTGTACAAAACCCGAAACCCACAGGACTTAAGAGAGAAGATAGACAAATGGGACCTTATTAAACTGACAAGCTTCTGCAAAGCCAAAGAAACCATCAAGAGAGCAGGAGACAGCCTACAGACTGGGAAAAAGTCTTTGCCAACTCTAGGTCTGA
>NW_007019952.1:0-848 GCF_000164805.1 Carlito syrichta
CAGGATCCATGGATTCCACATCCCTAGGAAACAACTGGGCATCTGCATTTTTGTACACAGAGTTTTGGAATCCCCATGGACAGGGAAATTCAGGGCATCTTGCTGAGAACGGAATGGGAATCCGTTTATTGGAGTTCTCAATCGCCTAAATCTACAAAAATTCTTGATAAGGTTTAATCAGCAATCTGGGCTTCTATGTTGTCACATTTTTAGTGTGTCTTTTGAAAAGGGACTAGGAATCTTGGGTTCAAATTCCTCAAGAACTTTATCGGAGTCTTTCTCTTGATACCCAAGCAACTGGAATTTTAGGTCACCAGGAATTATCTTGGCGTCTTGCTGAGAATGAAGCAGTAATTTCAGTAATGTGAGTCCTCATATACAGAAAACTACACGACCTGTTGCTACGGAAGCATAAGGAATCCTGGTTACACGAGGCCTCCATTCCAAAAACCTACAGACCGTTTTGCTAAGAGATAACCACCATTCAGGTTTTGGGAGTAGGAATCTGGAGAATGTTGGTCCTCATATACAGGAAACGGCACTGTCTATTAATAAAGGAGAATAAGGAATCTGGTTTACACATGTACTCCATCCCAATAAATCTTCAGGTTTTGTTGCTTACAGCTAAACAGGAATTTGATTTTTTGAAGCATAAACTAGGGAAATGAAATCCTTATATACAGGCAATTGCACGGACTTTTCTTAAGAAAGAATAAGTAATGTGGGTGACATGTTTTCTCAATCTCCAAAAATGTATACGGTCTCTTGCTAAGATCTAAACAAGAATAAAGCATTCGACGCCTGTATCTGTGAACAGGAGTACTCATATACACGTAAATGCATGGCTG
>NW_007019953.1:0-1192 GCF_000164805.1 Carlito syrichta
ATCATTATTTATACCAACATCATACTAGTTTCCAGAACAAAATGCCAAAAACTGTCATCCAACCAACCATTTTAAAGATATGAAACAAAATTATTTGAAAATAACTAGATTCATTGTTTCCCAAGATAAAGTTGATCCTTAGTTTTGGAATTGCAGACATATTTAAATTGTAAACACAGGTTTTTGTCATTTTAGGAAAACAAACTTTTGCCATTTTTATGTTTACGAAAATGATTGGCTCAAATGTTTCTTTTAACATATAAGTGTTTATGTTATGCTGTCCATCTTTGATTACAATGTCTATGAGAAGAGGAGGAAAAGATTATTTTTGCATTCAAAACAAAAAACATTTTAAGCATTAAATTCTCACATACCATTTGTGTATAATGATAATTAACAGAACTTCAGGAAAGCAAGGAACACAAAATTCAGGGTAATTTAGGAGAGTTTAATAAAGGAAGTATGTACGAAAGTATATGAAATTAAGGGGGAATCCATAAAGGACAAGCCAAGCCTGTGTGTAGGTTCTGACAGTAATACAACCTAAAGGAAGTAACTAAAGAGGTCCCCTGGGCAGAAAAGGAAAGGGCAACAGTGAGAGCATCAAGTTCATCCAGAGAAAACAGGGGAGACGGGGCAAGATGGCGACGGCATAGGTGAACTGGTGAGATTCTCTGAACGTGAGTTCCCAAAAAGGCTATCACTTCGCTACCCCCAACCCCCAGCCCACCACCAACCGCGCTGGGGGCAGGCCCGGGAACTTCAGTCCCACGCAAGGCCAGATATTGCGCCCCCGCCCCACTGCTGCCGTTCTACTCGTGTGTGGAAGTCTCCAGTCCCAGCCCCCTCCAGATCCCTCCCCGGCTGCATTGTCTCCAGCCCGGGGCACCCGGCATCAAGCCGCCGGTCACAAAGGGAGGCTCTGGGCACCCGCCCCTCAGAGACGCTGGTTCCATTTCTGGCTGAAGTCCTCTGTTGGGTCCCAGCGCCACTCTCGCTGTCTAGAGCCTGCCCTTTGGAACTTTGGAGCTCTGGAACTCCGGGTCCACCCTGGCTGAGGCACTCAGCGTGAGACCCCAAATCAGAGGACCCAGACAAGCAGAGAAAAACAGATCTGCTTAAACTGCCTTGTCATTCTCCAGGAAGAGACTTCCATTGCCCTGCCCACCTAGAAACGAACTTTACCTCATTT
>NW_007019954.1:0-476 GCF_000164805.1 Carlito syrichta
TCTACCTGACTTTCACATGCTCCAGTTACCAGGATGTACAAGCAAATAGATCCGTGCATTCCTAAGTCAGCCCCTTCCAGGTAAGAGTGACCTGGGACTCCTCCTTCCCTCCCAAACCTCCCATGGGGTCTCCTTCTCTTCTCATTCCATTCATCAAAACAGCTTTGTGGGGTCCTCACCATGATCAGCTGTCAATCAAACTCCCAACAACCTGTCTGATCCCTAAAATTGTATAAGAGAAGGATATCCAGTGGATTGCTTGGTGTTGATCACACCTGGGGACCATTTCTGAAATAACCATAGCATCTGAACATCCACCTATGGCTGGTGGTCACAGGGCCCACAGAGAAACAGGGCCTGGGAACTGTCCATAAAAGTTACATTGTGAGTCCAGTGTCCAGGAAAGTTTGTGTTCTCCTTACTGAATCCAAATGAACTTTTCTATAACCCTGGGCATGGGCACCCCCACTGAAAGG
>NW_007019955.1:0-703 GCF_000164805.1 Carlito syrichta
TCAGGCTACAGTTTCCTAACCTAACTTCTACTGCAAGAGTTCAATCTGTTTCTTGATTATTCATTCTTTACATCTCAACAAACATTTTTCAAAAAGACTTACCATGGCTAAGTCCTTCCTTGCTGGTATCTTTTTCCATGTCCTCTGTCTCTGTCTCTGTCCTCTGTCTCTGTCTCTGTCTCTCTCTCTCTCTCTCTCTCTCTCTCTTCAGTTTTCCAACAGGAAAACTTTGTTACTTCACTACAGTTCCTTTCTGCGCATTTAGATCTTAATTCTATTATCCTGTATATCTATTCAGATAGAACTCATGAATACATTTTTCAGATGCTGATTGAACTTCAGGGACCATGCTTCACCTGACTCCAACAGCTAATAAGTTTTGGATGAAAACTAGTAGAGAAACTAGAGTTCTCTGTTGCCTGTAAGACTCGGTAAATTGGACTACCAACTCTTTTCTAAAGAATTTTGTTTTCCTTTATGTTACTGAGCTGGCTCTCCCCATACTGTTCTTACTTCCTTTGGTTTCCCCTCACTGAGGTTCCTATGGAAAACATATTTACAGGATAAGTGATGTTATTGAAGAAAAGTTCTCATCCCTACCTATCCTCTACCGGGTGGAGAGGATTCAGGGATAGATTTGCTCTTTGAGACAAAAAAAGAAAAATCCTACACATTAAACAAAGTAACTTTAAAAATGTTACTG
>NW_007019956.1:0-783 GCF_000164805.1 Carlito syrichta
TCCAGCTAGATACCCAGTTAGCTAGATAGTTAAATCAGCTTGCAATCATGAGGGATACATATGTAGTTAATTAGTTATTCAGCTGGCTAGCCACCTGGTTAGGTAGTATTGTCTGCTAGTTAAATCAACTGGCTAACTATCTGGCTAACGAGTTCAGTCACAAAGTTGAGTCAGCTGGCTAGCCAGCTAGCTAGCTGGTTAATTCTGCTAGTTAATTCAAGTGGCTATCCATCTGACTAGCTAGGAAGTTACCTAGTTAAGTCAGCTTGCTAACCAACTGGCTAGCTGGGTATGTCAGCTAGTTAATGCAGTTGTTTAGTCACGTGGCTAGGTCAGTAGATAGCTAATTAAGTCAGCTGTCTAGCCAGCTGCCTAGCTAGTAAATTCAGCGAGTAGAGTGAGCTTCTTTTCCCAGCTGTCTATCAAGGTGGCTAGCTAGTTAAGCCAGCTGGCTAGCCAGATGGCTATCCAGTTAAGTCAGCTAGTTAATTCAGCTGGTTAGACGGCTGGCTAGCTAGGTGTCTGTCAAGTTAAGCTGGCAAGTTAGCTGGCTGGTCGGGTAGGTGGCCACCTAGTTAAACCGGCTGGCTAGCCAGATGACCAGCAGGGTGGCTGGCTAGTTAAGCCATCTGGCTATCCGACTGTCCAGCCAGGGTGCTGGCTATTTAAGCTGGGCCAGTTACCCAGCTGGCAAGCCCGCTAGCTAGCTAGTTGGTTGCCTAGCCAGCTAGCCAGTCAGGAAGCTAGCTAGTTAATCCAGCTGGCTAGTCATCTAGCCCAGCT
>NW_007019957.1:0-680 GCF_000164805.1 Carlito syrichta
CAGGGTGAGACTGACTCAGAAACAAGGCCAGGCTTGGTGGCTCATGTCTGTAATCCCAGCACTTTAGGAGGCAGAGGTGAGAGGACTGTAAACCTCAGCTTGGGTTTTCAGCTAAACCCTCAAACTATGACTACTTTTCCATATACGTTTCTTTGCTGAGAGTGGCAAATGTGCAATGTTTTCAGTAGACCATCATGTTCCTCCCACTTCCAGGCATCTTTCTAGTACAATGATTTCTTTTATTTTGAATTGGAGACCAGTACTGAAATTGCTAGAGTAGCATTTCTATTTTTCATATTGGGTAATTCCCATACTGTTTTCCATAGAGGTTGAAGTGACCTATATCACCAGTATAGGCCTGAGTCCAGGGATTTGAGACCAGTCCGGGCAACTTGACGAGACCTCATCTCTACAATAAATCAAAAAATTAACCAGATGTGGTGATGCAAGCACCTAGTTCCAGCTACATGGAAGACTGAGGCAGAAGGATTGCCTGAGCCAACAGGTTGAGGTTTTGGTGGCTGTGAGCCTGCTGCTGTCCTCAGCCTGGGCGATGGAGTGAGTCTCTGATTAAAAAAAAAAAATTAGAACTGCATTTTTATTTTTTAGTTTAGAAAAATTAGAACTACAGAAACTGCCAAGAACAGTATCATGAGCATGAGCTTATCCAATGACCCAGA
>NW_007019958.1:0-1180 GCF_000164805.1 Carlito syrichta
AAAAGAAAAGGGAGAGGGAGAAAAAAGGACTAGGGCCTGATGACTTCAGAGCTGAATTTTTACAAGCAATTATAAAACAAATATCACTTTGATTCAAACTCTTCACAAAAATGGAAGTGGAGGGAATAATTCCCAACTGACTATATGAGACCAGAATTAGTCTGATAGCAAAACAAGATAAACACACACAAAGAAAAAACAAAGAGCACCACAGACAAGCATCACTGATGAACACAGGCATGACAGAGTCTTAGCAAAGACCCAAGTTAAATTCAACACTACATTTTTGCATATTGCTAGAATTAGCAATCAAATTAGATTTTGGTCTGTTGTGTATTCATTAGTAAAGTGGTATAAGTTTCTTAATTAGATTTTCTACTTTTGCAATCATACAACCTTAATTTTTTAATAGAGGAAGCATATTAAAGTAATAATAAAATTGCATTTTTTGTGCTTACTATCTGGCTAAAGAACAAAATTTCTGGCATTTATGTGAAGGTAAATATTAACTTAATTATCAAGATATTATATTTTGACCTCATTTTAGCAAAACTATATATATTTCCAAAAAAGTAACTTGTTTTACCTCTTTTATCACAGTATATAAAGTCATATTAGGATAAGTATTAATTTGGTTTTGATAAAAATTAGGTTTTCTACATGCAACCATGTTAATTCATTTTTCATCATTTTCTGACAACACTCAAATATGTTTTTCAAACTTGTGGATGAACATTTGTATTGTTTTGTGTACTTAGCTATGAAACTATGATGACATAATTATTATAGTCCATGCCTTTTCATATCATAGAGGATGATTTCTCTCAAATGTATTCCTGAGGTTGCAGTTTCTATACTGTAGGCCGTTAGCATATGAACAGCTAAACACCAAAGTGTTTCGCAAATGTAAGCTCTAACTTATACTTCTAACAGTATAAACATACACAGTGCCTCTTTCTTCATGATTTTTCCAACATTATTCATTTTTCATTTTTAAAGGGATTTTTATTTTTTGGTTTGATTGAGTTCATAGTCTAAATCTGTCGCACAGAGTAGATGGGACACGGACAGTGCAACCTCGAACTGCTGAGCTAAGTGACTCTTCCACCTCAGTCTTCCAAGTAGCTGGAACTACAGGCTCATGCTATCAAACCCGGCGAATTTTTTGGTTTATTGTTGA
>NW_007019959.1:0-1351 GCF_000164805.1 Carlito syrichta
CATCTGCTGTGTGATAAACAGGAACAGGGTTAGAAAATGCGCCATAGGTAATAGCATTCTCATATACAGAATCTTCATTATCTCTTGCTAAGGAGAAGTAAGAAATCTGTTTTACACTGTTCCTCCATCACAATATCTCCATGACCTCTTGCTAAAGGCTAAACAAGAATCAGGTTTCCAAACAGGGTTCTTGGGAAAGGGAGTCCACATATACAGGATATTACACAGCCCCTCGCTATGGAAGAATAAGGAATCTGTGATACACTCGTCCCCAATCCTAAAAATTCTCAGGGTATTTTGCTACAGGATGAACAAGAATCTGGGCTTTGAGTTCCACCTATGTTTCGGAGATATTTGGCTTGTGGGTATTATGAATCAGTCTTTTCAGGACTCCAGCAACATTCTGGTCCTCTTGAGAGTTGTAAACGGGTATCTGGTAGTACAAGTCCCTTAATTTCCTTGGGAATACTATTGCCAGATTCCCGGAACAAATGTATCTTCTTGCCGTATTTGGATGTAACTCTGGTCTTAAGATTAACTTGGCAATTCTTAAATTTCGATTTGAACTTTTATTTGGAAAGGGGCCGAGGGTTTTACAGTTGCCAAATATTTAGTACGAATATTTAATATGTAACCAGGAATAATGAATTCCACGTATATAGGAAACATCTGGGCATCTGCATTTGTGTATACAGAGTTTTGCAATCCACATAGACATGGAAAATCAATGCATCTTGCTGAGAACGGAAAGGGATTCAGGTTCTTGGAGTTCTCAATCGCCTTAATCTGCAAGGCCTCTTGATAAGGTTTAATCAGCAATCTGGGCATCTATGCCGCCACATTTTTAGGGTGTCTTCTGAAATGGGAACCAGGAATCTTGGGTTCCAATTCCACAAGAAATTTATGGGATGGATTCTTTCTCTTCATATGCAGGCAACTGGAATTCTAGGTCACCAGGAAATGTCTCAGCATCTTGTTGAGAATGAAGCAAAATTTCAGTAATGGGAATCCTCATATACAGAACATTACACGACCTATTGCTATGGAAGAATAAGGAATCTTGGTTACACGAGTCCTCCATCCCAAAAAGCTACAGAGCTTCTTGCTAAGAGATAACCACCAATCAGGTTCTGGGCGTAGGAATCTGGATAATGGGAGTCCTCATATACAGGAAACTGCACTGTCTATTGCGAAGGAATAATATGAAATCTGGTTTACACGTGTCCACAATCCCAAAAAAACCTTCAGTGTGTTGTGCTAAGGACTAAACACGAATTTCGGTTTTAGAAGCATAAATTAGTGAAATGAAATACTCATATACAGGCAACTACACGGACTTTTCCTAAGAAAG
>NW_007019960.1:0-958 GCF_000164805.1 Carlito syrichta
AGCAAAAGGAAACAAAACAGCAAGCATAAATTTACGCAACTATGAGTGTATATGTATATATTTTATCCTAACAAGTCCACTCTAAAAATCAAATAGTAGCTGTCACACTCTTGAACAAGGAAATGCATGGCCATGGGCTGAAGCAGACAGAGTTTCGGTAATTAACGAAACAAAAGAAACCGTTCTGCCTGGCTAGGGGCAGGGTGACAAAACTATCATGGTAATTTAGTTTCTATTCTTAGCCCTAGGGGAAACAGCTTTCCAAAGCTGACTAACTAGTCTACCAGGAAATAGAAGTTAAAAAATATCTAGAAAGAAGTAAAACTTAGACAGAGAGAAATAATTCTGCTATGCACTTTCCATCAGGTGTATTGAGATTTACTTATAAGTTTTACTGCCATGTATGCACACTGGTCACTAATCACACGCCAATATTATGGGTATAACTGATATCCTATGTCAGAGGCGATCTTCCAGATGGGCCTTTACAGGCCTCAGCCATGTAGCTATAGATGTAGGCTCCCAACACATTCCCACCAGCAGTGTAGAAGCATTCCTTTCTCTCTGCATCCCCACCACGTTGTTGTTTGTTTTATTAATGATGGCCATTCTTACAGGGGTTAGGTGGTATCTCAGTGTAGTTTTGATTTGCATTTCTCTGATGATGAGTGAGGCTGAGCACTTTTCCATGTGTCTGTTGGCTTCCTGTATATCTTCTTTTGAGAAGTGTCTATTCATGTCTTTTGCCTACTTTTTAATGGGGCTGTTTGTTTTCCCCCCCTTTTAGTACATTTGAGTTTCTTGTAGATCCTAGATGTTAGGCCTTTGTCAGATATACAGTTGGCAAATATTTTTTCCCATGCTGTGGGCTGTCTCCCTGCTCTCTTGATGGTTACTTTTGCTTTGCAGAAGCTCATTAGTTTGATGTGGTTCCACTTGTCTATCATATCAGAAGGGA
>NW_007019961.1:0-774 GCF_000164805.1 Carlito syrichta
AAAAAACAGAAAAATAGTCCCTTTCAAATGGGGGCAAAATACATGATTGGACTCTTTTTATAATATCAGATATGGGCAGCCAGCAGACTTATGACAATGTGCTCAGCCTCACTCATCATCAAAGAATGCAAATGAAAACCACATTGAAATAACACATACCCCCCTGTAAAAATGGCCATCATTAATAAAACAAAGAACAGATGCTGGTGAGGATTTGGAAAATAAAATGCTTCTACACTGCATGTGGACTAAAAACTAGAGCCACATCTTTGGAAAACACTGTGGTGGTTTCTAAAGGACAAGAAACTGACCTACCATATGACTCACTAATTCCCCTGTAGAGAATATACCTGGAGGAATCCAAATTATTTTACCAAAAATATACCTACACAAGTATGTTTTTTGCAGCTCTAATCACAATTGCAAAAAACATGGTACCAACCATGTTGCCCATCAGACCAGGAATGGGTAATATAAATGTGGTATATACACATAATGAAGTAAGATGCAGCCATAAGAAAGGACAGATATAGGAATTTTGCAGAACTTTTGAGGGACATGAGGTAGGTTATTCTCAGTGATTTATCACAGAAACAAAGAACAGAGATCCATATTTTCTTCTCATGAGCTGAACTTGATCAATTATAGTTCTGTAAGAGAGTGATTGGCAGTAGCAGAAATCTTTTTAGGAGGAGAGGATAGATTGGAAGTGGAGAGATATTGCAAATGGAGGGAGAGCCATACTCATCAACCAGGGACCCTGTATAATCAATG
>NW_007019962.1:0-724 GCF_000164805.1 Carlito syrichta
GTTTCTTAGATAAACACAGATAGGTTCGCAGACAGCCTTTTCCTGCTTCTCTCCCCGACATGATCTTTGTTGATGAGGGCAGAGTGTCACCTCCTCACTGAGGTGACACAGAGACCTGAAGGACTCCGGTTCTGGAATCTGTCAGTGTGGTCAGGTGCCCATCAGTCTTCCAGACTAACTCAGTCACATCTCAGGCAGGGGAAAGGCACTTTCTTTTCCCGACTGCTCCTGTTGATTTCATTTTAGGGCACGGAGGGGTGTCACCACTGCTTCCTTTTTTATTTTTTTGAGTCAGAGTCTCACTGTCACCTTGGCCGGAGTGCCATAGCATGCTCACAACCACTGCAACCTCAACCTGCTGGGCTCAGGTGATCCTTCTGCCCCTGCCTTCCAAGTAGCTGGAAACACAGGGGTGCGCCACCATGTCCAGCTATTTTTTTATTTATTTTAGAGATGAAATAAATTGCCCAGATTGGTCTCGAACCCCTGGGCTCAGGCAATCCTCTGACTTCAATCTCCCAAAGTGTTGGGATTACAGGTTTGAGCTACCATACCCAGCACTGCTTCCTTTTATAAATCCTTCCACCCATCTGGGTGGTGACAGAGTTGCTGTCCTCTTTCTGTCATTACCACCGCTGGTCCGGCTCTTATCCGTTGTCTCAACATGTGGTGTGTAGGGAACTCAGTATGAGTTCCCATGAAGCATACAGATACCTGAAGTACT
>NW_007019963.1:0-831 GCF_000164805.1 Carlito syrichta
GATTTTTATGTGTACAATACAATATTGCTAACTGTAGGCACAATGAGGTATAGCAGACCTCTATAACGTCCATGAACTAGACTATTTTAGATATCTTGTATATGTAGACTCATAGTATTTGTCCTTCCTTCATGTTGTGTGGCTTTTAGCCTATCCAAACAGCAACTGTCTCCTTTTCCCAGCTCCCAAAATGCACCATCCACTGTGGTTCCAGTGCCCATCAAGAGTTCTTATGAATCTACCTGCTCCAGTGGTGCCTCTAGCTCTGAACACGGTACCAGCTTTCTGTTTTTTCTTATCTTTGAATTGTACTTTCTCCTGCTTAACTTCTAAGATTCTAAAACTGTCTTGTAAATACCTTCCAGTATTAGCATCCCCCCTTAACCCATGTAATGACCTGGTGTGGAATTTGTTTTCCTTTCTGTACATTCAGCAATAAATAAACCTACATTAAACAGAATAATAAAAAAAAGGGTACCACATTCTGTTTCCTTGACAATTTTTATCTTTATTTTCTACCCTACTTCCTCTCAATCGTTCACTTGTAACTTTCAAAACACAGTGTTAACCAAATGAAAAGACAACTTACAGACTGAGAGAAAATGTTTTCAGATGACATACTTGCTAAAGGATTTGATTGCAAAATATACAAGTTGTGCTTACACTACACAATATGAAAAAAATTAAATGAGCAAAAAAAATGGGAATTGATCCCTCATCATATAAAATATACAGAAAATAAATATATAAATGAAACATCATATATCATTGGGGAATTGCAAATTAAATCATAATGAGAATGTCTTACCAACTAGAATGAGTAAAATATTT
>NW_007019964.1:0-720 GCF_000164805.1 Carlito syrichta
CCAACTTGGTGAGACCTCATCTCTACAGCAAATTAAAAAATTTAGCCGGGCATGGTAGCACAAGCCTGTAGTTCCAGCTACTTGGAAAGCTGAGTCAGAAGGATTGCCTGAGCCCAGCAGTTTGATGCTGGGGTGGTGAGTATGCCTCTGAACTCCAGCCTGGACGACAGAGTGAGACTCCAAAAAAAAAATTTTTTTAATTAAAAAAAAAAAATTAGCCAGATGTGGGAGGATCACTTGAGCCTAGGAGGTCAAGGCTGCAGTAGGACAGAGGAACACATTTTCTCAAAAGAGAGAGAGAGAGAGAGAGAGAGAGAGAGAGAGAGAGAGAAAGAAATTGACCAGGTGTGGTGGCACACATCTGTAGTTCCAGTTACTTGGAAGGTTGAGGCAGAAGGATAGCCTGAGCCCAGAAGATTGAGGCTGCAGTAGCTGTGAGCATGCTACTATACTCCAGTCTGGGTGACAGAGTGAGAGTCCGATGCAAACAAACAAACAAGTATTTTATTAGTTATCTCACATAAACCTCCCCAGAATCCAAAGAGGTGGGTATTTTTTTTTTTTGAGTTGGAGTCTCACTCTATCACTCAGGCTCAAGTGCAGTGGCACACTCACGGCCACGCCAGCATTGACCTGCTGGGCTCCAGTGATTCCTCTGCCTAAGCCTTCCAAGTAGCCAGAACTACAGGCGTGCACTACCATGCCCAGCTAAGAGGTGGG
>NW_007019965.1:0-837 GCF_000164805.1 Carlito syrichta
TCTCCTCCGGCCGGGTTGTGATGAGCTACCCGTGCCAGAGGCCGGGGCGGGCGCGGTGGCGGCGACGGCGGCGGCGGCGGCGGCGGGAGTGCTGGTGGGGGGAGGGGCTGCGGCAGCAGCGGGAGAGGACGATGCAGTAAAAATGTCCAGTCCTTGCGATGTTCCAGTGATAGCGATGGCCGAGCTCTGTTTGAGGAGTAGGCTGCGATGCTGGGGTCCCCAGCCTCCTGGGGGCGAGAGTCAGAGACCCACTGCAGATCTCCCTTGCAGAGGGCTTCAGACACCGGGTTGCCAGGTCGCCATCTTGCCCCCGCCCCGAGTGATTCTTAAAAATTAAATTCTTATCAGATATTTTACCACAAAGTAAATTCTAGATGGATAATGGACTTAAATATGACACAAAATAATGTATATTTAATACAATTTTGAAGCATGAAAGTCTTTTCTAGTTATAATACATAGTAAAATTTTTTAAAAGTTTACAGCTAAATTATGCATATGTATTATAAATATAATCCATATATTTCCATTTATTCTTAATAAATAAGGAGAGTATTCAAAAACATCCAGAATTATCTTTTGGATGGTGACCCTTGTAGTACAGGCTTCCCCAACTAGGTGGGAATTCTAGGGTCCCATCAGCATCAGTGTATCAACTAGACTTGTTGTGAGAGATTTTCTTTTTCTGAGATTTTTTTCAAAGAGTTCACCCATTTCATGATGGGTGATTTATGAACACACCTGCCCACAACACACTGAGTGTTCAGCAGCTTTTGACCAAAACAGCATGACCCCATACCCCCACTCTCCTTATTTATCCAGTCTTGCCCCAAGTGA
>NW_007019966.1:0-1385 GCF_000164805.1 Carlito syrichta
TATGGACAGATTTAACTCAGAGTGACATTGGAGAGCCAATTTCTTTTTTAAGGTCACAAGTTCTTGCCCTACTGCTAAAACTCCTTCCTCCAAAGCACTAACCTTACTTTCCAACTTCTGGTCTATGATTTCCCGAATAGCTATGGCAATAGAAATGTTTTTAGACAGCCAATCAGCAAATGTAGTTGTATGAACTTCCCTAGATAATGCTACAGCTCAAAAGTAGCTATTAAAGCTGTAACTCCTAAAATTAAAAGTAGCCAAAAATCTTTTCTGTCTTTCTAAAAGAGCATTAGCCTCATACAATATCTGTAAACCATATGCATCATACCAATGAGATGACAATTATACAAGAATCATCAAATAAGATGGCTGCTCAAGAATAACAAAACCTTTGTAAAAGGCATTAGTTAAACAATTAGGTAAAAATATACCCAGTATAAGACACCTTATAAACATTGCATAGAGCCATTAAAACCCCAGTCACTAATATATAGTCTTTCACCAGGTACAGTATAGTCCACCTTAGAGTTATAAGCACATTTCAGGAAGCCAGTATCTCGCTGGATTAGTGACCAGTCCTTTTCCATATCATTGAAGGGGCAAACAAGTATGCTGAGAGGTGGTGTCCATTAAACACCATTGAACAGTTAGGGTCACAGCTGTGATTGAGCAAAGACATACTAGGATACAGGCCAACAGCCACTTCCTGCATTTCTGCAGTACAGATGGTGAAAGAGTTGCAGATCACCTTGTCCTGTGTTTGGCATCAGATACAGTCACACTTAAAGCAGTATTGGTCCCTCAGCTGCTTCCGGCACTCCTCACTGGTCACCAGCATATCCAGGTAGCAGATGGTGAGCTCTTCTCCCACCTCAGTGTCTCGGACTGCATGCAATAAGTTTGTCTTATGTTTTTGGTCCTGCATTCTTTTCTCCTCCCAGTTGTTAAAGACTTTAAAGACTGTGTCCAATAGTTATAGTTGAGGGGTTTGTGGGCCCTTTTATAATTTTTGGAGTTTGTGCCAGTGCTGACTGAGAGATAAAATACATACAAAAGAACTTGTCCTTCCAGTATAGTCTGCTTATTAACACCTATTTTGTAATTAGCTGTCGGTGACCAGCACTGACCAAGGGTGGGTTAGGACCCACACTGGAGAATCAGGAGACAGTGAGAAGACCACTCGGAGGCAGTTCTTCTGGGAACAGTCTGATCAGGACTGAAGCCAAATTTTATTCGGACTCTTTCCAACTTATATACCATTTTCTATACCCTCCAGCAGTGTGATAATCACTTACTGGGGGCGTACAAGTTCCGTGCTTTACAAACTATGCATCACAAGACCACCATGAGATCTGCAATTTCCAAGCAAACAATTCGAATTC
>NW_007019966.1:2174-3540 GCF_000164805.1 Carlito syrichta
TTCTAATCTTAGCCGTAGGGGAAACAGCTTTCCAAAACTGACTAAACCAGTCTATCAGGAAATAGAAGTTAAAAAATATCTAGAAAGAAGTAAAACTTAGAAAGACAGAGAAAAAATAATTCTGCTTTGCACTTTCCATGAGGTGTATTGAGATTTACTTATAAGTTTTACTGCCATGTATGCACATTGGTCACTAATCACATGCCAATATTATAGGTATAAGTGATATCCTATGTCAGAGGCGATCTTCCAGATGGGCCTTTACAGGCCTCAGCCATGTAGCTATAGATGTTGGCTCCCAACAGTTAGCTAACAGGATTCACTTATATGATTCCTTTACTTCCATCTGGGAAAGTTGAACTTGAGAGAAATTTATCATAAGAAGCCAACAAAGAAGAATTTTTAACATCCTTTTGCCCAAGCCACCCCCTTGAGAATGGGAGGGTGAGAAGTCTGGAGGTTGGGGTTAGGTGCTGTGGCCTTTGGCACCCACCCCTTCTCCAAAGGTAAAAGAGAAAGACTGGAGGCCGGGGTCAGGTGCCATGGCCTTTGGCACCTGCCCCTTCTCCGAAGGTAAAAGAGAAAGACTGAAAGTCAGAGCTAGGCGCCACGGCCGTAGACACCTGCCCTTCCTTCCCAGATAGTAGGGAAGGCAGGAATTGAAGTTGTAGGAGGGAGAGGAGAGGACAAAAGAAGTGAAAACCCTTATTTTGTTTACATTTTTCTCCGGTCTATTCCTTTGATTCAACAGGATTCATGCCACCCATCTCAGTCTTTGGGTTAGCCAATACCAGACCGGTCTTTCCTCTCTACAACCTGAACAGGTCTTTTTATGCCCTGTCTGTTCCTTCCAAGTCCCTTTAAGGGATTGCATCCTATTTGTAGCATTTGCGCTGACACCTTGTCATCTGGACTATACAGAAGCATGCCCATTTGAGCAAGAATATCACGTCCCCAAAGTGTAATGGGGATGGAAGAAATGATGTAGGGACAAAAGGTTCCTGAAGTTTCATTATCTGTCCAATTTAAGATTTGAGAACTTTTGGCTACAGAGGGTGCTCGACCAATACCAATGAGTCCTGATGGGGTTACTTGTGTTGGCCAGGAAGATGGCCAGTCTTTCCTAGCAATACAAGAAACATCAGCCCCTGTATCTAGCAGACCTTTAATTTTAACTCCCTGAATATATAAATCTTTTAGAGGTCTGGAGTTAGTAATTTCCTGAACCCAGAAAGTGAAATTGCTTGAGCCAAATCCAGAGTCGCCCCTGGGCTTATCGGTTAGAGACTTGCCCATTTTATGATAGGGTAGAGTAGTACTGAGCTATTCTTTGACCTTCATGAAATTGTATGGTTTTGCTAGGGGG
>NW_007019966.1:4473-5190 GCF_000164805.1 Carlito syrichta
AAGAAGACAAGGTAAAATCTCCCTCTTCTTCTGCCTTTTTTCTGGCTCCCTGCATACCTACATTAGCCGGAGACACATACCCAGATGTGAATTTTGGTGTTTTCACCTTATTTCTAGTAAAGGGTATGGGAGGAGGTGCCTTGGCAACATTAGCAAGATTTTTTCACTTATGATACTCAATCACTTCCTCCATTTCCTCCTTGGGGAAAAATTCATTGTCTAAAGGAGGCACTGAGGCTACGGTCAGTAGGGGAGTGTCTTTATTTTTGGCCAGAATTTTGGAGGAATCGTACTGTAGGTTTAAAACATCCCGGATAATATTTCATAAAGCTAAGGTGTACAAAATGCAAGAGTCAAGACAACTGGTTCCTTTATTGGACAATATGTTCAAAATACTAATAGACATCAGAATACTTATGAACAAACTCACTCTGGCCCATGATTCTACTCTTAAACTGCTCACCCTTCCTTGCTCTGCCTGTCTCTACAGAGGGGTCCCAAAAGAGAAAGCTTACCTTGAGGTCCCATGTTCAGGCACCACTTGCCGGAGTCCAGCTCCAGCCGAGTTCAGGGTACCTCAAAGGTGGAGATAGCATCAGTGATTGGGGGAAGAAGAGAGAGAAAGAGAGAGAGAGAGAGAAAGAAAGAGACTGGACCCCAGTCTAGTGCAAAAGCGATGTGTGTGTTATTGGGAATTACAACGGGTCTTTTATACAC
>NW_007019967.1:0-9010 GCF_000164805.1 Carlito syrichta
CCATCAGGGTCCCAACCACTCAGGACTAATGAGGACAGAGTCCTCAGAAGCCCAGGCCCTCCTCTTAAGACCTGCTTTCTCAAATTTTCACCCTTTCCCCTCTAAATTTTCACCCTTGCGCTCTCAAATTTTCATCCTGGCCACAGGCCCTGGGATTAGTGCAGTGCCAGGATATGTGTTAGCAGATTCCTTCCCTGAAGTCCCTACAGAGAATCTTGTAAGCTGGTCTTTTTTTATCTCCCATGTCTCCATTCCCATGGCTTAGACTGCAATTGCTTCCTCCACAGGCTAGGGACAGTGTCAGGCACCTCTCCAACAGCACAAACCAGAACTTAGGCCAAGATGAGGACCCTATTTCAAATTTCTCACCATTTATTCCTGTACCAGAAAACCTGTCTTGGACTTAAATGCACAGGTCACAATTCCACAACTGAAGAAACTAACATTATCATCCAGAAACTAGAAATTTGATTTTATTGTCGTCTTCAAGACCTGAATTTTTCCATCCCACCAGATAAAGACACCTTTAAGATTTCTCTTCCCATCCCTCTTGACTTAGGCACACTAAAATTAAACATGACAAAGCTCTTGTCCTTCCCCAAAGCAACAATCTCCCTTCCCCTTTTGTGTATAGGGCAGTAGGTGTTTTCTGTTGTATGTGGTAAAGACAGTGAGTCTCGTCCAGCCTAAGACAGAAGGAGGCTTGGGGTACAAATGACCAGCTCCACAATGCAACGTGAGGGAACAGGGTATGTTGTCAGAATTATTTGGAAAGGGTTTTGATCCCTCAGAAAAAAAGAAGTAGAGGGTTTTGTCCTGTATTATTTCCTTCTGTAAGAATTATGAGTGGACGCAATACTTAGAGCCACTGTAGCCATTTTGAGATATTGAGGAAAGGAACACAAGACTGAAAATCCAGGGTGGTGAAGGGCTCAAACAGAAATGTAGAAAGAACATGGGTCCTGTCAGCTATCACCAAAGTGTTGCACAAACTATATTCTCCAACTTTCTAATTTCTTATCATCACTTAACCCTAACTTGTTTCTAAAATTTCTGTAATTTATTCCGAAAAGTCTAACAAAAAGGAAAACTTAGTGTACTGTTTAGGAGAGGATAGGCCTTATCATACAAATACCTATTTCTGGGAGTATGAGGGCAGGGATAATAATAATATGATGTCCTCCCTTGGTATCTAGGTTATGCTATGTCCATGGCTAGGGAAGCCCAAACAACTTCCAGCAGTTTATAAATTCTAGTTTCTTCCTGTCTTCATACCAGTTTTTGTATCCTAGTCAAAATATATCTTTGTTCTCCCTAATCCCTCTCTGTTTCAAAATAATTAAAATAAAATTTTTGCCAAGAAAGAGACAAGAAAACCTGGAGAAGACATAAACTCAGTGGATGGTGTGCTTCTGTCAACAACAGCATTCTGTCTGCATGTTCCTCCAGTTTCTCTCAGTAGTTCTTGATGAGCAGATGATGACTTTCTGTCCAGGCTACTGCCAGAGGTTGCATTTGGAGGGTTTACAAAGAAAAACCTCTGGGAAGTGAGTGTTCAATGCTGGATTGGTGGCAAGAGGATGGTTCTGAATTTGTGGTGTGGAGGAGGCCAGAGTGAGGTCTGAGAATGGCTGTGGGTGTGGAAACAAAGGAAGAAAACTCAGACCTATGGCCATAGCCTTAGAAGCTCAAGAGTTTGGATTATTTATCAAGGAAAAAGGGGCAAAGGAGAAGCTGGGTGATCTCTGAAGAGAGATGATCATGATCCTGGTGGAAGATGACAGAGACTTGTGGGCGAATGAAGGAGTAAGGTGAAGAGAGGTCAGTTTGGGATGTATTAGACATCTGGGACTGCTGGTTCAACTTCTGGTTATTACAAGACATCTATCTCAGGACTTGTTTCTAGAAACTAAGTGTTATCGTTGGCTGTGCCCTTCCTTTTGCATGATAATGGGACAAAGAGCAGGTCTTCAAGCAAACTCTGAGCATGACCCTCCTGTGGATAACCCTCTGTACTCTGAACCTGGATATAGTTGGCACTGTGTACATTTAGGGAAGGGAAGGGATTTGTGATCATGACGGAGGCAGGGACAGAGAATGAAAGAGACAGATGCGTACAAAATGTTGATACTGTAATAGTACAGTAGACTGAGTATGGCGCTCAAAATCATGTCTTATTCTATAGAGGCTGCTAATGTTGCCTCATATGGAAAAAAGCTCTTTGCAAGCATAAATAAATAATCTTAAGAAAATGAGATTGTTTTGAATTATCTACTGGATGGGGCATCGATTTCACAGATGATAAACTGCTCATCAGAGTGAGGTGTTTTGTCTGAAGTCATATGGTCAGCAAGCATGGGGACTGAACTTTGAAACCAGGTCTGTCTGACAGTAAGTGGTTCCTTTTTCATAGCAACATTCATTCCCTAAAGAAGCCCACAGCCTATAAAATGGGAAAATAGAGAAAAGCCAGTGGATGCTGTGAAACTCACAGTTTCCTGCTGCCTCTGCTCCTAGTTATGCTGATCCTAAATTTACATCCAGTCCTTTTTTTAGGTCTACAAACACAACTTTCTCAAACATAAAAAACTTTATTTCAGATTTGAGAGCAGGGGCAACTCTTGCATTGCCCTGATCCCTTCTCCATGTTCTCCATCTCTTTCAAGCTCTCTGACTCAGCCTTTTCCTCTCAAATTGTGTCCTGCAAATTGAATTTTTCTCTCAACACTAAAACAAACAATCTTTTCCCGATCCTGTACTGACCCCTAGATTCTCAGAAACCCAGATTGTATAAGAGATAATACAGGATATTTACCCAGGATATGTTTTAACTAAAAAAAGAACTTCTGGTGCTAGCTCTCTTAACAACAAAATGTTGTTTGCCTTTTGTTAAATTGACACCAAATAATGATATAGTGGAAATGTTTGGAGAATGACGAAAAACCATGCATTCAGGGAGCTAAAATACATTCATACATTCTCTACTTCTTATATTAGTTTTCTAAGGCTGTTATAAAAATTACCATAGTCTTATTGCCTTCAGACAACACAAACTTTTTACCATACAGTTCTGCAGGTCAGAAGTTTCACTGAACTAAAATCAAGGTGGCACTAGAGCAATGCTCCTTCTGGAGGCTTCAGGGGAGAGAATTTCTTCTCTGCTTTTCCATATTCTAGATGCTTTCCCATTTTTCTCCATGGTCCCTTCCTCTACCCTTCAGCATTCCTTCAAATGTCTTATTTTTCTCTCTGATTGTGGCCACCCTACCTTCTAATATAAGGAGACTTGTGATTGCATTGCTTTTTCTCACATAATCCAGGATAATCTCCAGATGATACAATTCTTAACTTATCACATTTGAGAAGTTGTTTTTGACATATATCACAGCATTGTTCACAATAGCAAGAACCTGGAAGCAACCAAGCTGTCCTTCAAAAGAGGACTGGATTAAAAAAAATGTGGTACATATACACGATAGAATACCTCGCAGCCATAAAAAAGAACAAAAGTATGAATTTTGCAGCAACCTGGATGGAACTAGAGTCTATAATACTGAGTGACCTCTCACAGAAACAAAGATCTGAGTGTTACATGTTCTCACTCATATAGTGGACCTTGATCATCCAATGTATTACCATAAGAAAGTGACTGACAGTGGTGGGAAACTATGGGGGGGAGGGAGGGGAAGGGAGATGGGATTAATGGTAGTAAACATCTGTCTGGGGATGGGGAGACACCTCTTATCAACAAGGGTGCCCGAACAAAGAATATTTGTATACCAAACCCTTAACTGTACCCCACAATATAATAATAAAAATATTTTTTATAAAAAAATAAAATAAAAAAGTAACATTCATTGGATAAAGAGATTAAGACATGGATATTTTGGGGGTTGTGTTATTATTTATCACACTAAAAACTTGTACCATCCCTACATCTGTCTTTTCTTTTTTATTTAATTATTTTTATTTTAAAGATGTGGGATTCTATTCACAATACAGGGTTAGGTATATAAACGTTGATTATGTAGGTACCCTTGTTAATGAGGTGTGCTCCTCCCTCCACTAGCAGTTTCCCTCAATTGCCAATCCCATCCCCCATCCCCTGGCAGTTTCACACTATGGCCAATCCCTTTCTTATAGGTCTTCTTATGAGTGAGAACATATAGTACTCCATTCATGTTTCTGTAATAGATCATTGTGCATAATTGACTCTAAATCCAAGTTGCTGCAAGGTCCATAAGTTTGTCCTTCTTTATGGCTGCATAATATCCCATTGTGTATATGAACGACATTTTTATAACCAGTCCAGCTTCGATGGGAGTGTGGTTGGTTCCATGCTGTTGCTATTGTGAATAGAGCTGAAACAAATATACAAGTGCAGGTATCTTTTTTGTAGAATGATTTGAGTTCCTCCAAGTATATTCTCAATAGGGGTATTGCTGGATCATATCCTTTCTTAAAGTAGAATGAAAATAAGGCAGATTTATGAAGCAACAGAGTTGAATGTAATCTGGATGCAGGAACCCTGATGTCTGTGGATTTAACTGCTAGGAGATCCTAAGTTTGCATCAAATATGAAATTTATGGTGTGGTGCTATTTGTTAAAAGCTCATTTGAATTGGTAACTAAAAGGAAGGACCCACAAGAAACTTAGAAAAAAACTTAGTTTACATTTTGTCTCAGCATAGTCATTTTTGCTTAGACTGACACGCTTTCAATCTAGCACAGGTTAGACAAATATAGATATATTTCCAATAGGCAATTTTTGGAAACATTCAGAAATTTTAGTGCAAGCTAAGCTGGCAGCCTACCCCATCTCCTCAGCAAATCTCCATCAGATGCAAGACAAGCCCCAACCTTTTAATTTATGGCTTAGCATAATAATCTCTAAGAAACTTTTAGTTCCCTTAGCTGATCCAAGCCTTATAAATGATAATAAAACTACTTTTTTGCTAAACACCTTGTGGTTTGGAAACCACTGACAGGTCTCTTGCAGGAAAAACCACTCATCTTTTCTCCTCCCATCTACTCCACTGGCATGGCAGCTGTCCTATGCCTAACCCATCCATCTGCCTGCTGTAAAATGGTGTCAGTACCTGCTCTCACCTTCCCCTTCATAACAATGTGGAGCAGACTACCACCCAATTACCTTAATGGCATTCCCTCATCAAAGGGGAAAATTAAAAATACTCAATATGAGCATCCAGGAACCATTGCCAGGCCATTGTTGCCATTGCCTTGCTAAGCTATCGTGTGGCCACGTGCTCTTTGAGCTATGGCCAGGCCATGTTACCTGACCCACTTTCCTACCTTGGGGAGGTGAGTCACCTCTTTTTCTTTCTTTCTTTCTAATTTGCTTTTAAAATCAACTATATATTCTAACCTAAATTCTGCTCAATCCTTTGTATCTTTTACGTGGCAGTGGATTGCATACCAAGCACCCACATACTGAGTAAGCCTGAACTAACATTCTGGAGGCCCCACTGACAGTGTGCCCTAACAGTAACACAGAAAAAGCAATAACTGCTATATGCAATCTAGGAGAGATCAATAAAGAAAAATTAAATATTTAAAATATTTAAATAGCTTTTCTAACTCTTGAAAA
Organism: Carlito syrichta; assembly: GCF_000164805.1. Classification (NCBI taxonomy): domain Eukaryota; kingdom Metazoa; phylum Chordata; class Mammalia; order Primates; family Tarsiidae; genus Carlito; species Carlito syrichta. The sequence continues at coordinate 5,609 of NW_007019967.1, forward strand.
ATGATTGGTAAGAATTCAGGACAGATATACTTTCAAGACTGAGGATTTGACCACTGTCTTTGGTTGGGACCATGAATTACAAGTATTTCCATTCAGACAGCATATTTTCATGTGCATAAATCCTAGAAATGTAGCAGAAAATGAGGCAGGATAATGAAGATGGATAACAATTTCTACTTCATTGAGTAGCTCACACTAAGGACAACTGCAACTCAACTCACCTGGAGATACAGGAAAGGTTTCTGGTTATTCCACCTGAGAGATGGGGAGCTGGGATATTTATACACATCTTCTGTCATCACTGAGACCTGTTGTATTTGTATCCCAGATCTTTCTCCATTTTACACTGATGCCTGCTTGAACAGGAGAATATGACTCTCTCTCCTGGAGGTGCAGGCAAGGAGGCTGCAATCGGGGTAAGGATGATGTCCCTACTCACTTCTTAAAAGTAAAAGAGGAAAGTGGCATTGTTGGTGAAAGGCAGGGCCATGCAGACTAGCAGTTGTTTTTGTTGAAGTAATAAGATGAGGTTTCCCTTGTCAGCCTTTTACACTTATGGACTGTGGTAGGTAATACTGAATGAAGGTAGAATAAGGAAATCTCTGCAACAAATATAAGGTGTAACCAATTTAGTCCCTGGGAACTAAAGAGACCAATAGCATTGGATTAAAGTGGATCAATGTGTGATATACATTAAGGAATCATGATATTACCTTTGTTTGCCTATAGTGAACAGTGTGACCTTATACTGGTAATAACAATGAAGTAAGGTCATTACAAAATGTTATAGAATATTTTCACATTCCGGTAAACGATATTCTTTTATGTTAAAGCAATTTTGCATTAACAAAAATGTAAGTACATCATGTTCTTTCCCATCAGAACAATCTGAGAGTAAGTTAAAAAACTTCAAGGCACACTAAGACTATAATATGTTCCCTAAAATCAAGGATATTCATAATGCCAATGCAACTGTGAAATGCATTACTCCATCTAGTCCTTAAGTCCATATGGTTGTGATAGTTGTCACTAATATCCCTTTTGCAACAAAATGACTTAGAGGAAAAATAAATTATCTTGATATGAATTTGTACTATCCTCATCTGTCCTAGGACCCGGGGGCACTGGACATGTGCTTAGTTAATGAGATTAGTCAACCCTGCAGCTGTGCCCAGCCTGCCCCATTTTGATAATTTGCATTTTCCAGAGTAATTTCCCCTGACCTGAAGACTTATTAATAGGCTGATGACACCCCAGGCAGGAGTTAGTCACAGCCAGGACAAAGCATGAGTATGAGCGTCCCCGCTCAGCTCCTGTGTCTCTTGCTGCTCTGATTCCCAGGTAAGGAGGGAGAACATTAGGAACTGCCTCAGTCAGTATGGTCAGTATTGCCTAGTTCTTCAGAGAAGTTCTCTTGCCTCATGATTAATTGTGTGAATATTTGTTTTATGATTCCAATCTCAGGTGCCAGATGTGACATCCAGATGACCCAGCCTCCATCCTCCCTGTCTGCATCTCTAAGAAACAGAGTCACCATCATTTGCCAGATGAGTTAGGACATTAGCAGTTATTTAAACTGGTATCAGCAGAAACTTCAGCCCCTGATCTATGAAGCATTCAATTTACAAACTGTGATTCCTTCGATGTTCAGTAGAAATGGGACTGGGACAGATTATTCTCTCATCATCAGTAGCCTGCAGCCTGAAGAAGTGGCAACTTATTTCTGTCAACAGGATGACAGTACTCCTTCCACAGTGTTAGAAGTCATAGCATAAACCACCCAGGGAAACTGATGTGTGGAACTGGGCTACCCCATCTGTTCCATCAGATGCATCCATCTGCTGAGAGAGTTTCTCAGATGCACCCATGCTCTGAAGGTTACTTGGAGGATTTTGTACAAGGGTCAAGGGATGCTGCTCTGCATCTTACCACTCACTCCTTGTGCTCAGTCCAAGCAGCACAGAAATGATAATTCCTCTCATGATTTTACGAACAGAGACAAGTACCTATTAAGTATAGCCTAAAACTGCCTCCTTGCAGTTTGACCTAAAGCTTACTGGCACGTTTGACCTAAAGCTTACTGTCATGTTTAACCTAAAGCTTACTTTTTACTCCTTACTTGGTTAATTCTAACCTAAATGAATGTTTAAACAGGGTACAACTTACACTTGTGCCAATCACAGAATTTTTACCAGTTTCAGGTGGCCAAATGTTCAAACCTTGTTCAAAAGAGGCACACGCCAAACTGTAATCAATCCAGCTGTTTCTATGCTTCCTTTTATTTCACTTAGATCCCTTTTCTTTGTTTGTCTATAAATATGATCTAATTATGTGGCAACTCAGTAGTTTCTCTGAATCTATCATGGTCAGGCAGGATACTTCTTGATTTCCAAACTCCTTTTTCTCAATTAAGTTGTCAAATTTATTTTGTCCAATGTTTTTCTTTAACAAACCTGAGAAGTCTATGTTATAGGATTAGCAGAAATTCATATAACATAAAATAAGTGAATTTAGATATACCAAGCAGGAATTGTGTTAATACATTGAGAAATAAAGGTAATTTTACTAAGGAATTTGAGCCTCCTCTGAACTACCAGGACCAGAGAGGCACGAAAATGAGACAGCAGTCATGTTCTAGTTTTCCTCTCAAGCTAAGTAATCATTTCATGAAACTACTCGCTATCATCACAATTAGCCGTAAATTACTCCAACAATGCCACACATGGGACACCACAACCCATATCATGATAGACAAACAATAATCAATGTTGTTTCTCTAAATCAATGAGAATTCCTGAAAAAAAAAACTTATCATTCCACTCCACATTCATAGTTTTTGCCTTTAAAAACTTACTTGTAACAAAAGCTAAATGAAGCTCATAACCAAGATTGGGTCTTACACTTTCAGGGAACTGGTCTCACATGGCTGAAGTAAACTCATAAATTATATATTATGATTCTTCTTCTGCCCCTAGGTCACCAACATGGGATTAGAATCTGAAGTAAAATCTGTCATAGCCTGGGGTATGGCATTGTGGGTGGTCATGGGTTTATGGCCCTCTAAAATTTTGTTAAAAAATTACTGACATGAGAAGATTGACTAATAGGATAAAAAACATGAAAAGTTATTTAATGTGTACACATAAGACTCTTCACAATGAAGACCCAACCAAATAATAAGATACAGAAGCTTTTATTTCATCCTGAATATACAGATACAGAAAGAATGCAGACTCAGATGATGATCAAAACCAGGAATTGTGGGTAAAACAGCTTTAGTGGCAAGACATGGTATGAGAGAAAGAAAGTACCTTTACTAGGAAAGGTGGCCTTGACATGAAAAGAAAGCCTTCCTCAGAGAGAATAGATGACAACTATATCTTTTTATACATTTGAAGATAT
>NW_007019968.1:0-1416 GCF_000164805.1 Carlito syrichta
CTCCCTAGATTTAAAAAGGGGGCATATAGAAGAGGAAAATAATGGAGGAAGGGGGGGTCAATAGGGAGTTAGAAAGCGAGAAGCGCGAGAGGGAAAACAGATATACATACCATCTATCAGGTGAGAACGAGACACAGGGCTGGGAAGAGGTGAAGAAAGACACGTAAGAAAGAGTACTGATAGCTACATAGTACTAAAGAGTACTGAAGCAACACAGAGACAGGGCAATAAAATCGAGAAACAGTGTAAGTCAGAAGGTAAACAACAAACGTGATCTAAACCAACAGTTACAATGATAAAATCATAAGTCAAAATGAGCGAAAGAGAGAAGTGCGAGAGGGATAACAGATATACATACCAGCTATCAGGTGAAAAACAGTCACAGGATCGGGAAGAAGTGAAGAAAGACACGTAAGAAAGATTGCCTAAGGAGTACTGATAGCTACACAGACACAGGTCAATAAAATCGAGAGACAGTGTAGGTCAGAAGGTCAACAACAGACGTGATCTAAACTAACAGTTACAATGATAAAATCATAAGTCAAAATAAGTGAAAGGGAGAAGTGCAAGAGGGAAAACAGATATACATACCAACTATCAGGTGAGAGAGAGACACAGGGCTGGGAAGAAGTGAAAAAAGACAGGTAAGAAAGATTCCCTAAAGAATACTGATAGCTGTAGTTCCAGCTTCTTAGAAGGCTGAGGCAGAAGGATCGCCGGAGCTCAGCAGGTCGAAGCCGCGGTGGCTGGGAGCATGCCACTATACTCCAGTTGGGTGACAGAGCGAGACTCCAACTGCTGTGCGCGTCAGGCGCCTCCGAGCCCCAGGAGCACCGACATCCGTGCACATCTGGCTTGGTCGCGAGTACCCGGGAGGCGCTGTGCCCGGCCCTGCCCGAGGGCGGGAGCCACCGCCACCGCCACAGCTCAGGTGTCCCACCATTAATTTTTTAACTTTTCTTTTTAGAGAGACGTGGTCTCGCTAGGTTGCCCAGGTTGGTCTTGAGCTCCTGGGCTCAAGTGATCCTCCCACTTGGGTCTCCCAAAGTGCTGGGATTTCAGATATGAGGCACTGCACCTGGCTGTTAGGTTTCCTCTTCATCATGGCTTCCCCTTCCTGACCCCATATTAGTTTTCTAGGGCCGCCACACTAAAGACTGCATACTGGTAACTTAAATGACATCTATTTTCTCACAATTCTGGAGGCTGGAGGTCTGAGATCAAGGTATTGGCCGGGTGACTTTTTCTGGGGCTTCTCTCCTTCCTTGTGTCTTCACACAGTCCTCTCTCTTTGTGTACCTGTGTCTTAATCTCTTTTTTAAAAAGACACCAGTCATGGTGGATTAAGGCCACCCCCATGAACTTTAGTTTTTACTTGGTTTACTTCTTTTATAGGCCCTGCCTCCAAAGACAGTC
>NW_007019969.1:0-787 GCF_000164805.1 Carlito syrichta
CGGTATGCACTTGGCTGAATCTGGGCTCACTGAGGAGCCTGAACACCTGGCTTGGTGAGCATTGGACACCAGGAAAACTGGACAAGCTTTTGCCTGTTGATGTCACGTGGTTGTGGCAACACTGAGGGTGATGGGAAGGGATCTGGCCAGGAAGGAAGAGGCAACAATGGAGAGATGAGATTTGCAAAGTCCTGGCTCCGTACTGCAGAAGACAGGGTGTTGAAACTGAGAGACAAAGATGTAATGAACACATATCCTTCTTAGTATTTATTTTTGCCTTGTAAAATAACTGTCTGTATGTGTTCAACCGTCTACTTTAGTGCTCAATGTAATGTAACTTCCCCCCAGCACATGATATTACCTTTTTCTTTCTTTCTTGAGTCAGGGTCTCACTCTATCACCCAGCATGGAGTGCAGGGGCACAATTATGGATCACCGAAACACAATCTTCTGGGCTGAAGAGATTTTCCTGCCTCAGCCTCCCGCGTAGCTGGGACTACAGATTTGCACCACCATGCCTGGCCAATTTCTCTATATTTTTTATTTTGTAGAGATGAGGTCTCACTATGCTGCCCAGGCTGGTCTCAAACTCCTGAACTCAAACAATTCTCCCACCTCAGCCTCCCAAAATGCTGGGATTACTGGCATGAGCCACCCTGCCTGGATGTTATTGCCCATTTCTTATAGTGGCAATCCAAGAGACCTCAGTGAATAAATTAATAAAAAGAAAAGGAGAAAGGAAGGAGGGAGGGAAGGACAGAATAGGATGAGAGGAAGGAAGAGGGAA
>NW_007019970.1:0-985 GCF_000164805.1 Carlito syrichta
CTCTAAGTAGTGTGGGAATTCCTTGAGCAAGGGAGTTATATGATCTTAATTCATTTCTTACAAAACTTCTTAAGCAACTCCCTTGGGTCCCCTCCCACTGTGGGAGCTTTTCTGTCCTCTCAATAAATCCTGCTTTAAAAATCACTATATTTAGTGATTTTTTAAAAAAATCACTACATTTCATGTAAGAAGGGATGGAGTAGAAGCACTGTGACTGATTAGGAGCCTATTGTGAAGTGGAGGGGAAAGATAATGGTGATTTAGATGGAAAGATTGTGGTCAAAGTGATGAGAATTGGCACTCTTTCAGATATATTTTTAAGGTGGAGTTGACAATGTTTACTAACAGATTGAACACAGATATAAATGTGAACTTGAATGTCAGAAAGAGAAATCAATATGGTCCAAGGCTTATGGCCTAAGAATAGGGTGGATGGTGGCCACACTTACTGAGATGGAGGAGAATGAATGCGGAAGTATTTTAGACATATTAATTTTGGGATGTCTATTAGTAATATTAGTATACAACTCAGGACAGAAGTCATGACTACAGATAAAAGTCTAGTAATCAAAATGTATAGAAAACATAGAAATGAATGTCATCATTGAAGAATGGTGATTAGAATGAGAAGACAGACTAGGGGATCAAGTTGCAAGGAGGATGAGATATATAAATATATATTTGGAGTGCTGCCAACCAGGAAAGGGTGTGATTGTCCTGATGGTCATGCAAAGAAAGGCTCAAACAGATGGAGTAATCAACAGTGAGAGATAATTGCTCATAGGTAGAGTAAAGTGCACATTAAGAATTGATCATACCACAACATGAGAAAATGGTGACTTTGACATAACAATTTCAATAGAATGGTGAGGACAAAATCTTGAAGGAATATAAGAAAGAGAGAGTGGAAGAGTGGATAGCAAGCAGGGGTTGTAAACTGATAACTGATAACTTCACAAAGAGAGGATGTGGGGGTAAGGTTGTG
>NW_007019971.1:0-576 GCF_000164805.1 Carlito syrichta
GGTCTTCCAACTTCACAGCGTTTTCATGTTCACTCTTGGCATCTAGTCCTCAAAAAAGAAAAAGACTTTGCGCCAGGCAGAGTAGGTATTTAAGTCCACTTTATAGACATGAGAACTCAAAAAAATAAATGACTTGTCCTAGGTCACAAAGTTTGCAAAAAGCAAGTAAACACAACAAAAAAAGAATCTAAGGATTGAAAGACTCCAGAGACTTCATCTCTTCTAAGCTTCTCTCATTCAAACACTTACACCTTATTCCACAAGTATTGGCCTTGTTCTAGGTGATGTCACAGAATAAATGGAGGAACAAAAAGACTAAAATCTCAGAGCACTTATGCTTTATTTTGCCATTTCTTCCTGATTCCTGAATGTGAAGCCACTTGCATTGCAGGCCTTCTGGTACTCTCCCTCATGAGAGAAAGAATGATTAGGAACTAACCTGATATATGTATAGGCAAGTGTCTTGTTAAATAACAACAATAAAAGCTAACAGGGTAAACTTTAAAATCTCCAAAATTATTCCTCACTCAAGACAAAACATGAACTTAGACCACCTTCTTTTTTTTTTTTTTTTTT
>NW_007019972.1:0-3760 GCF_000164805.1 Carlito syrichta
GGGGACAAATGACCAAGGACGCCCAGTCCCTGGAGCAACTATAAAAGAGGTGGCTAGTCACTGAAGGATTATATAGTGACTAGTCCATTATGTAGGAGATGCAGTCACTGGGACAGTAATTACTGAGAAAAGCTAGTAACTGGGGTACCCATCATTGAGAAGGATCAATCACGGGGGCATTTTAATAGCAGGCCAATCCTTGAGGCATTTTTCAACAAAGGAGGGCCAGTCACTTCATAGAGGATTACCAGTCTCTGAGACATCTGAAACAGAGGATAGCTGGTCACTGGGTCACCAATCACAGCGTAGAAACTGTTATAGGAGAGCCCATTTTGGAGGAGATGGTTACTGGAACAGCCATCAGAGTAAGGCTAGTCACTGGTGCACCAAGTGCACTCGTCACTGAAGAGGCCCAGGCAATGGAGCACATATTATGGAGGAGGACCAGACTGGAGCAACTATCATAGAGGAGAGCTATTCACTGGAGCACCCATTTGACAGATGCCCTGTTATAAGGACACACATCACATAAAAGGGCCAGTTACTGTGGCACACATATCAGCAGATTAGAAGTCATTGGGGACACCAATCATAATATGACTCATATAACTGGTCACCCATTATGGATGAGACCCAGTCACTATGACACCCATCACAGAGGAGGGCTAATTACTGGGGCACCCATCATATATGAAGGCCAATCACTGTTGCACCAATCACAGGGAAGACCACGTCACTGGGGCCTACATCATGGAGGAGGCCCAGTAACTGTGACACCCATCACAGAAGAGGGATACTCACTGATGAAACCATTATTGAGTAGGACCAGTCAAAGAGCACCAATGACAGAGGAGGACAGTCAAAGGTGAGCAAACAAAGAGAAAGGCAGGCCACTAGACCACACATGTTGGATGAGGACTACTTGCTGGTCACCCATAAAAGAGGTCAACTGGTCACTTTGACATCAATTATGGAGAAAAGCTAGACACTGATACAAACATCCCAGATTAGGTCTGTGGCAGAATGACAAATGAGGGTCTGTCACAAAGAACTGCATAAGAGGAACGGTCAGGTCATTATGATAATCATCACAGAAGAGGGCTTGTCACAGATTCAGTCAGCACAAAGGAGTTCAGTAAATGGGGCATCAATCTTATAGGAGGTCCTGTCACAGGACAGTCATCACAAAGAAGGGCCAGTCACTGGGACTCTTATAACACAGGAGGACCATGCATAGGAAAACCTTTAAAAAGGGAGGGCTAGTCAATGGGACAACCATTATGAAGGCAGCAAGTCACTGGGGGCACCCACAACAGAGAAGGCCTTGTCACTGGGGCAGCAAAAATGGAGAAGGGCTTCTCACTAGGGCACATATTATGGAGGTGGCCAGTCACTGGAGCACCAATCACAGAGGAGGCTAGTTACTGGGACACAATCACAGTGGAGGGCCAGTCACTAGGGCACCTATCACAGAGGATGCCTGTCACTAGGGTACCCATGATGAAGGATGCCAGTAACTGGGATACAGATTACATAGTAGAGACAGCCACTGGGAAATTGATCACATAGGAGGGGCAGTAAATGAGGCATCCAAGTAAGAGGAGAGACAGTCAATGAGGCACCCATCAAAGAGGAGACCCTTTCCCTGGGGCACCGATGACCATGGAGACCCAGCCATTGGGGCAACCACCTTAGGGGATGCCTTATCAGTGGGATATCAATCACAAAGGAGATGGAGTAACTTAATCACCCATCACACATGGAGCCCAATTAATATGAAACCCATCAGAGAGGACAGTCTGTCACTAAGTCACACATGCTAGAGGAGTGATAGTAACTTATACAACCAACAAAGAAAAGAGTCATTAAATTATGCAATGATCACAGAAAAGAGCCAGTCACTGGAAAACCTACCACAGATGTGAGCCAGTTACTGTGGTACCCAATATGGAGGAGTGCCAGTCATGGGGAAATGATTACTAAGACAAGTTTGTCAATGGAACAACTGTCACAGAGAAGGACCAGTCACTGAATCACTTGTCACAAGGAAGAGCCAGTCACTTCGTCACCCATCAAAGAGAAGGGGCAGTAACTGGAGCAACAATCATCAAAAAAGGCTATTTGCTTGGGCACACATTACAGAGAAGTGCAAGTCACTGGGACATCCATGTCAGGGAGGGCCAGGCCCTGAGAAATCGATCAAGGAGTGTCAGCCTCTAGGGAACCCTTCACAAATCAAGTCTAGTCACTGGGACACTCATAAGAAAGGAGAACAAGTCATGGGCCAGACATCACAGAAGAGGGCTAGTAATTTTGGCACCCATACTAAAGGAGATATAGCCACAGGTGAACCCATCACAGGAAGGCTTGTGACTGAAGCACTCATCCCAGAGAAGAGTCAGACAACAATTAAGCAGGAATCCCAGTTATTGGAACACTCATTAAAGAAAAGAACTAGTCACTGGGATACTACCCAGTTAGAAGCGGACCAGTCACTGTGGCACAAAGCAAAGGGCAGATCCAACCAATGGAGCACCTATTATGGAGGAGGCAAAATCATTAGGACTGCCATAATAGAGGATGCCCTATATGTGACCTATATTAATGAGGATCCTAGAATATGGGTCAGCTATCACAGAGGAAGGCTAGTCACTAGGGCACCCATTTTGGAGGAAGGTTTTTCACTTCAGCACCTATCACAGAGGATATCCAGTGCATTATGGCACCTATCAAAAAGAAGGGCAAGTAACTGGGGGCACCCATTATGGAGGAGTTCCAGCCACTGTGAACACATAACGCTGAGGAGTTCCAATCTTTGGGGCACCCAAATCGTATGAAGGCCAGTCAATGGTACCAATCACAGAGGGAATCTACTTTGAGGGGCACATATTATGGGAGAGGCCCAGTGACTGAGATATCTACCAGAATGAATGGCCAGACACTGTGGCACCCACTATGGAAGTAACCCAATAAATGTAAAACCCATCACAGAGGAGGACAAATCACTTAGGCAAAATTAAGGAGGAGAGCCAGTCTCTGCAAACCAATCTCAGAGAAAGTCACTTGGGCATCTGCAATGCATAAGGGTCGATCAGTGGGGCACCAATCACATAGGAGAGTCAGTCACTGAGGCACACATAAAAAAGGAGGGAAAGACACAGGGTGACCCATCACAGAAGAGTGCATGTCACTGGACACATATTACAGAGGAGTGCCAATTACTGGGGTATCCATCATAGAAGAATGTTACACTCATTTGAGGCACCCAACAGAGAGAATAGTCAGTCTTTGGGACAACCATCAAAAAAAAAAAAGAGCCTGTCACTAGGGCATACATAAGAGAGAAGAGTCAGTCATTGGGGATCACATCACAGAAAAGAGACAGTCACTGGGTTACCCATCACAGAGTAATTCCAGCCACTGTTGCATACATTACAGATGAGGGCCTGTTACTGAGGCACAAACCACAGATGAGGCCTAGTAACGTGCACACTCATTGTGAAGGACGTTTTCTCACTGTGACACTCATCACATAGAAAGTCTAATCGCTAGGACAACTGTGGGGGACCAGCCCCTGCAGAGAGATTTAGGGGGTCCCTGGGAAGTGTGGCAGTGTCGGCGATTATTTTGGAGAAATAAAGAGAAAGAAAGAGAAGGAGGGAGAAAGAAAGAGACTGGACTCTGTCTAGTGCAGAAGCCGATTTAATGGGGCAAACCGCCTTTTATCCTAAAGTTTCACAGGTAAGATCACAAGATTTTC